>NW_027495813.1:0-91884 GCF_021521415.1 Bidens hawaiensis | reverse complement strand
CTAGGCTTAATTTTGAATCTAGAGCATCTCCTGGTTCCTTGAGTTGCGAATACATGTTAGTGTTTTTGTGATCGGGAATTTTGAAAGTAAGGAGCCAATATTGCGAAAGTCCAGCCAAAGTATTTTCAAATTCTGAAACTCTTTGAGTGCTTGTTTAAGAGTATTGACACTAAAACAAAAGCGAGATAACATGGGAGCTTCAACTTGAATTGCAAACCGTACGAAACCTTTTATTTTGAGTGTGATGAGGTTGGGGGCGATTAGAGTCAAAGACGATAGAGAATTACGATAATATTTAAGTTAAGAAGGTGTATGTTAGGATCTTCAAGCCCTCTAACATTTATCAATTTAAGATCCTGCAGATTGTGGAAACACTTATTCAGCTCGTTTAGGTCTCTGTCTTCTAATCTTGTAGATTGAAGTGTTAAACTTGTTAGCATTGGCATTAGATCCAAACTGTGCATAGACAACAATGCACAATTGAGATTTAGGTTAACAAGATTATGACCTGCATATATCAAAGGAAGCAATACTCCTTAATTAATTAAAACAAAGGGGGTTGCGGCGCAGCTTGTTGCACGTTTGCCTGCCACTTTATTGTAATCGTTTTATAGTAAATTATATAAAATAGCTGCATATTGGAGTAAAAAAAAAAATATTAGATTCAAAAAAAAAATTATAAAGTGCTGAATGAGCATTACTAGAAAGTACATATAAACATGAACTTAATTAGACTACGTGAAAAACCAACACCAGACATCAACAGTGATTTCAACGATCTGGAAACTCTAGACAGTGATTTCTGTTTGTAATTTGTTCTTTACGTATTTTGAATGTAATTATATCTAAACATAATTTTCTTAACTTGATAACTTTTTCTTCGTTTTAAGATCTCCTACGTACTTTCTCGTTGGTTGCCTGCCTGCATTCTTCTCCACTGAAATGCACTCTGAAATCTCATTTCTTCCTTATAGGTTTGTATGAAACAAATAATCATACACCGGCAACTGTGCACCATGGTTTGATTTTAAAAACCGATGGTTTGTATTACCCTACTACTAAAGTTGAGAATTGTACTTCCTTTACGTCAAAAAAGAAGTTGACAAGGACCATCAAGAACTGATCCACAACTTCGCCCCATGACCGGTTCACATGCAGACTTGTTACTCAACGATACTGACCGATTCAGAAACCCTGGGCAGCCACTCCTTAGAGAACTCGTCATCGTTGAGGTTGTCACATATGTTGATACTGACCGATTCAACAGTCTCGAGTTTCAAAATAAGATCCACAAATACCATCTTTAGAGAATTCGAATCCCGAAAGCTTAAATTGATGTTAAGATTAATCGATCGAAGGCCTGGAAACACAATAGAAAGCCTTGGAAGCGACTCGGCAGCATGCAACGTCAGCTGAGTCATCGAGTCGACTCATTATATGGAGAAGCAGAGAGTCATGGAGTTTGTCCATGAAAACAAATTTTGGCGACTCACTAAAAACCCTAAGATATGATATATGGCATGCATTTTTTTATATCGATGTGTTATATTGGAATTTCATATTATTACGGGCCTCCATGCACCCGATAATCGATTCTGAGTCCAAATCATATTCGCTTAGACATACACGCTGAGGGGCCCAGACTCAATATGTATAAAAAACTTCATAAACCAGAGGGGGTCGGGCTCAAAATTTCGGTCGGAAACGGGTAAATTCATAAAAATTTTCGGCCCAAAAATGACAAATATATACTACCGAGCATAAGAACGAAGGGGTCGGGCTCAAACTACATCATATGCATTCCAAGAACACACACTATCCAACCAACACGAACCTAATTCTACAGGTCGAATAAATGATCAAATCATTTTGATTGTTGTGTAAATTAGGACATCGATGGTTTGTACACGTATAACACATGCTAGCTGGATTTATAACCATCACTAACAAGCCAAGCCTTCACAGGGATTTATAACCTAGCTGGTTCAACTAATATTCTGCCCCTGTATGAAACTGGTCTCAATACTAGATTTAACCGGTTAACCACGACCAGCCTAATCGATTCTGTTGTGCACTATCGGATGCCAAAACCATAAACAACAAAATATCAAAACTACCATCAAACACTACTCAATTAACTGAACCGTAAATGATAAAACCAACAATCTGTGTGCACAGTATCAAAACCAGATCTTTAAAAAGCAATACTCCACAATCCATTTAAAACCAAGAAATCTATAGTTATAGAGAGACGCACACACTAGAACAAAGTGGATTTATATTTCCTCCTTGCCTCCAACAACCCCTCCTGTGTCCAGAACCGCTACCTCCAACCTACATGCCAAAAAAAATGTATATTCATTTGTTTGAATGTACAATTTCAAGAAAAATATGACAAATTGAAACAGAAACAAAACCATTCTTCCTTGCTGCTTTATCATCTTGGGCTACACTTCAATGTAAGCAAAGGAAAAACACTTAATTTTCTAGCAGATATGTGAACACTAAAAATAATTTAACTTTTTTTTTCCAGATCTTACCATAAATATTTGAAGAGTTACTTGAGTATTTGGTCTCCTTCTTAAAAGGGCTCAGCCCTTGTTGGACTTAGATGTAATTTTTGACCGGCTGCAAGTGAGGTTTAATGAAATTTTTGAGTTGAACTTGGTTGATAATATGCTTGACCCTCCAGGAGGTGGAAGTGTTGGGGTCCTCGAATTTAACACTGGTTAGTTAAATGTTTTTATTTTATTTTTATTAAACAGTTTAATTTCGTACTTACAGATAATTTTTCTTTGAAGGCATTGCTAGCTTGCGGTCAACCGTCGGGTGGCCGTAAATATAACATATTTCAGGGAAAAAAACATTAGCATACCTTGGGTTTCCATTTCCGGTTTCTCACAGAACATGGCGCCTCAACCAGAATGCTTTTGTTCCTTTCCGGGTCCATTGGATGATCAAGAGTTATATCACCGTCTACTGCAGCAATGGTTGGTATATGCAGCGCCTAATATTCAAAAACATGTCAGTGTAACCATACGCGCTAAGCGAATACAGAGTAAATCACATTTTATACCCTAACAACATCCTTGTAAGCTTTCAGATTGTTTGATGCCAAATAAAAGCCATCTCGATTAGATTTCTGTTGAATATGTGACACAATCAACTAGGTCTTCAGAATCACCCTTAGCAGCAGATGTAAGGCTAAAAAGTGTGATTAGCGATATCAAATTAAGAAACCCGTTTTATATTTAATGACCAAGTAAATAATTGAGGCCGACAAAAAAACTAGACACGAAACGAGAGCTTTAACACGCGTTTAACTTCAACGGGAGAAGATCTTCTAGATTGTTTGTGTTTTGCCATAAATAGGACTTTATTGTTTTATTTATGAGTGCCTTTCTATGGTGTAAACAACCACCCAAGGGGAGCTCACATTGGGTGGGATCGGTTCGTTTATTGTATAAATCTTTTACCGATTACGGAGTCGTTCACCATCCTTTATATTATATTTATATTTATGTTCGATCGTTTGTTTATACCGCACCCGTCTCGACACGTTTATCGAGAGCAAAACCGTTCGGTGGTCATTTTAGGACCTACAATTGGTAAAAGAGCGGGTCGAATCTTATAATTCAACTTTGCTCTTGATATTCGGGTTCTATTTCCGTTATTACCCGAACCGAGACGTTAATTCCGTTGAAGTTTTGAAACTAAAGTTTGATGTTTGAAGATTTGAGGAAATAATCGTGCTTGAAGTTCGTCTTTGTACATCTGGGAGTTTCACAGCCAAATTTAAGATGATGTTGGTTTTCCGGGTTGGATTTGTTGTGTGTATTATGATGGTTATAAGGGTGGTGGTTCAGGAAGGTCTCCGGATCTTGTTTTTTGGTGGCCGTGGAGTTGGTGATGGTGGCAGCAACCGCCGGAATTAGAGATTCTACGGCAAGGAGTGCTTTTCCGGCGAACAATTATCTTGGCCGCGATGACTGGTAGCCGGTGGTGGTGACTGGATCTGGTGGTAGACACGACGGCGGCGCGGCAGTGGCTTGAGGCCGGAAATCGCTTTTCCGGCGACGGCGGCGCGGCAGTGGCTTGAGGCCGGATCTGGTGGTAGACACGACGGCGGCGCGGCATTGAAAGCCTTGGAAGATACTCGGCAACGAGCAACGCCAGCTGAGTCATCGAGTCGACTCAGTATTTGGAGAAGCAGCGAGTCATGGAGTTTGTGCATGGAAGCAATTAGGGGGGGGGGGGGGGGTTGGCGCGGCTTTGGGCTAAAACCAAAAAATATATGATTTTGGATATTTCAAACTATTTGGTTTTGGTTCGGTTCATTTTACCATTTGAGTTTGGAAATTTTAGGGCAAAAAAATTGACCGAAAATGGTGAATTTAGTCATATATTTATTCTGGAGTTTTATACTTTATATTGGACTTTCTTATTACTGTGTGCCAAAACAATCGATTCTGAGTCCAAACAATATTTTGTGCCCAACCCGGCTTTTTGTTCTCATATCTCACACTAATTGATTTCCAAGATTATTTCGGTTTGGGTTATAACCCTTATGTGCCCAACCCAGCTTTTTGTTCACCTCTACATTGCTCGTTTATCAAGGATGGGTTGGCCTTGACGGAATTTGAACACTAGAGTCTAGAAATCGATATAACACGGAGATCAGAAAGATGAAGATGATGGCACATCTTAAAAGGTACTGTGTGAAAAAGTAATGATCAATTAGAAACACTTGTTTTTGTTGGTTCAGGTCCCGCGAACACACAACAATTCAACCCAGGCCAACGAGCCATGCACTTAGACATGAAACTTTTAGATACAGTATCAACAACATCACCATGTATGAGCAATGAGACATTTGACAAGCTGATGCATTGATCCAACACACGGGCAACAGATGAGAAAGCCAACGACGGGTCAAAGAAATTCAAATATGCACATATTGTTTTCAATCCTTTCCTCCCACCCAAAATCTCCCGGTCTTTTGTGTTCAAACAAGCATTTATTTCCGACCAAGCAGTTGAATTAATACACAGAGAACTCACATTTGGGAAAATAATGAACACCTTCCCTAGGCTCAGTTTTGAATCTAGAGCGTATCCTGGTTCCTTGAGTTGCGAATACAATGTCAGTGTTTTTGTGATTGGGAATTTTGAAAGTAAGGAGCCAATATTGCGAGAGTCCAGCCAAAGTGTTTTCAAATTCTGAAACTCTTTTAGTGCATGTTTAAGAGTATTAACACCAAGACGAAAGTGAGATAACATAGGAGCTTCAACCGTTGAGATTCAGAGAAATATACTTATATGATTTGTGATGACGAATTAGATATACCACCAGACATCGACAGTGAATCAATGATTTCAACGATCCGGAAACTCTAGGCAGCCAGACCTTAAGGAAATCCTCTTCGATGAGGACGAAATCGATACTCACCAATTCAACAGTTTCCAACTTCAAAATAAGATCGAGAGAAATCGCTTGAAATAACTTGAAGACTTCCAAACCAAGTTGCAATATCTTTATTGTTTTGATATTAATAAGTTCTACATTTTTGTTTTCTCTTTGTAATTTGTTCTTTACGTATCTTTGAATGTAATTATATCTAAACAAAATTTTTTTAACTTGTTAACTTTTTCGTCGTTTTAAGATCTCCTACTTACTTTCTCGTTTGTTTCCTGCCTGCATTCTTCTCCACTGAAATGCACTCTGAAATCCCATTATTCTTTCTTAGAGGTTTGTATGAAACAAATAACCATAGACCAATATCTTTGCACCATGGTTTGATTTAAGAAACCGATGGTATTGTGGACCATCAAGAACTGATCCACAACCTCGTCCCACGACCGGTTCACCTGCAGACCTGTTACTCGTGTGACCCACGAGGAAAACGATTAACCCAACAGTTTTTGCCCAAATGTGTTTGGACGTGTCAACACAACCTGCTCGTCTCGACCATTTTAATAACTTAAAATTTGTTTTCATAAACTATTTACAACCCCACAACTTAACCATTGTGGAGGTTATGAAGACCCAAGACCGGACCAGAACCAGACATAAAGATATTGTGGAAGTCTAGAAGCCAATCGTTGAAGCCCTTTGAGCGTTATCTCAGCCCAAAACTACAATGCTCTGAGTTTAACCTGTGCTTTCTTGTAGCTTTATTTTTTTACAACTTTATATTTATTAATCATATTGACAAAGGGATTAATTTGATATGCCCTTGAAGATACTTAATAAATTGAATCAATGTGTGTACCCGAATAAAGCGTAAAGTCAAGAAACAAGAATGGTAAGATCATATACATTCAAAATTTGGCAAAACCATTCATACATTTTAAAAACTCATATATACTGGTTTTAGGATTATGGTAAATCAGGATTTCAAGAAATTTGGTCGGACGGTTATCTTCACGTGACAAAAGTTATGAAAGTTGTAAACCAGAAGACCAGACTGTATACTTTGATTAAGCCATAACTGGTATGACTTCTTATTTACTTCAATGATCCATCTTGATTCATTATCAAATCATCTCACAAATCACAACATGCCAATTAAAAAAAATATGCACAAAATTCTGAATCCTTTTCTTCTCAGCCTGATAGGATAAGTTATATAAAAGATAGATAAGTATTTAATAAACATAGTCTTTATTATTCTTTTAAAACATAAAATATTTGTAAAAAACAGACAAAACAATGCAAGTCCTGAAGGTTAGCTTCCTGTGTTTTCATATATGATCAATCCTAGTTGTTTTAATTCAATAAACAAAATCTGTGTTTCTTAGATGATCCGTGGTGTTTTATCATATATACCATCGGTTATCCATGAATCTTCCCTATGTTCATTCCATATTCCCCATTTCCACTTCAAACCAGGCCAAAGTACCATGCACTTCAACATGAAACTTTTAGATGATTCACTACCACTAACATCGCTATGGATGAGCAACGAGACCTCTGACAAGCCGACACATCTGTCCAAAACGCAAGCAACAGATGAAATAGTCCATGACAGGTCACCGAAAATTAGATATGCACATATTGATTTCAATTCTTTTCTAACATTAAAATTCTCCAAGTCTTTTGGGTTGAAACCGGCTTCTATTTCCGACCAAACACGTGAATTAATACGTTCAGAACTCACGTTCGGGAAAGGCGTCAAAACCTTGATTATGCTCACTTTTGAATCCGGGGTGTCTCTTATTCCCTTCCTTCCCAAATACAGTTTCAGAGTTTGTAGTGATTTTGTGGTTGAGAAGTTTGAAAGTAAGGAGCTAATATAGTAAGTGTCCGACCACACTCTTGGCTTCTCATACTGTACGGAGGTGAATACGCCTTCTGGATAAATGGCAGTAATGCTTAGATGATAGTGAGATAACATGGGAGCTTCAACATGAATTGCAGGTTGCGTGAAACATGCAATTTTGAGGGCAATGAGATTGGGTGTGATAAGAGTCAAAGATGGTAGATAATCAGAATATACATCCGCCAAAAGGCAGGCTTTGAGGTTGAGATGGCGGATCTCGGGATTTTTAAGCCCTCTAACACCTTCCATGTTAAGAACTTGAAGATTAGGGAAACACTTGTTCAACTCGTTTAGGTTTTCATCATTGAAATCAATATCTTCAAGTGTCAAACTTGTTAGCATTGCCACGGGATTCAAATTATGCGTACACAGCCATGCGGACTTGAGCTTTAAGGTAACAAGATTGTGACCTGCACATAGAAGTCTTTTTAAAAAGAGTTCAGCGGGTCCTGCACAGTAACTCAACGACGCCGAAGCAGCCTGTTGCCCGTTTACATGCTCTCTATTAAGGATCCTTTTTTTTTGATAATATATGAAAACAATTTGTCCATTCGATATACACACACACACACATAACCAGAAACTATAAACATGTACTTACAATATGCAGAAATCAGCAGCAAAACATTCGATTTAGCACGCCCACAGGGTGAAAAACGTCTACCAGACATTGACAATGATTTCAACGATTCAGAAACCCTTGGCAGCCACTCCTTAAAGAACTCGTCTTCGTTGAGGTTGTCACGTATGCCGATACAGACCGATTCAACAGTCTCCAGTTTCAAAATAAGATCCAGAAATACCTTCTTGAGAGAATTTGAATCCCGAAAGCTTAAATTGATGTTAAGATTAATCGACCGAAGGCCTGGAAACACAGTATTGAAAGCCTTGGAAGCGACTCGGCAGCGTGCAACGTCAGCTGAGTCATCGAGTCGATTCAGTATATGGAGAAGCAGAGAGTCATGGAGTTTGTCCATGAAAACAAATTTTGGTGACTCACTATAAAAACACTAAGATACAATATATGGCATGCATTTATTTATATAGGTGTTTCATATATTGGAATTTCATATTACTGCGGGCCTCCACGCACCCGATAATCGATTCTGAGTCCAAACCATATTCGCTGCCCAACCCGGGTTTTTGTTCTCACATCTCACACTAACTACGTGGTTTCCAAAATTATTTCGGTTCAGGTTAGAAACCATATGTACCCAGCCCGGCTTTTTGTTCACCTCTACGTTGCTCCATTTATCAAGGTTGGGCTTGATGGTATTTTTAGACAAATAAAGATGAGAACGATAGAAATCAAAGGCTCGTAATTTTCATTAACTGAGAAAACCGAATAATACGTACATGAGATGGAACACCCATTTAAGGTGGTGTTTGGGATTCCTTATTGAGCACTCCTTTTGGCTTTATTAACTTCTGGAGATGTTTGGTAACCCAAAAGTTTTTTTGGGTTTTAACTTCTCACCAAGTGTAAAAAGGAAAGTTTTTTAAAGTTAAGAAATCCTAACTTTATGAACTTTTGGGTTTGATGAGAAGGCACCTTGCAGCTCTCAATCATCCCTACCACCACCAAGCTCTCAACTACACCTTGCCACCATCAATTTAATTCAACACCCACATCTCTCAACTACATCCCTACCATCATCAATTTAACACCAATTTAACATCTATGGCTCTCAACTACATCCCTACCATCATCAATTTAACCTTTGCAGCTATCCCTATCACCATCAATTTAACACCAATTTATCGCCTATTGATTTATTATTTATAAGTTAATCCAAACATTTTTCTTGAAAACTCCTTTTTAAAAAGTTATATTTGATAAGTCCTATTACAAGAAGTCCTTTTAGACTTGAATAAAGAATCCCAAATACTAAAAGAAGCCTAAAAAATCTGAAATAACTAGCTAAAATCAATCAGTAAAAGATTCACCAATTGACCCATTATTTTAAGCATAAATAAAGGAAACACGTAACACACTAATCCACGAGGGTGACGTGGCTTATTCTTCCACCTCAAGATACGTAACCACCACACGAACGAGCCACCATGCATGCAGGTAGTTAGGGATCACGTAATTTCTTCAGGGTTGGCCTTGCCGAAAATGGAACATTAAAGTCTAGAAATCGATATAACATGAAAATGTGTGCAAGATGAAATTGAGATCAGAAAGATGAAGATGATGGCACATCTTAAAAAAACTATGTGAAAATACACTAAATTTCTTAATTACATTAATTAATGACTCATAGTACCCAAGAGAACACACAAAGATTTGACGTTGAAAGTGATTTCAACACCACAAAACCGTGCCTAGTAAATGATAAACTACTCATAAAGAGCATACATAATGCTTGTGTTTCGATGAAGTCCAAAAAAAACGGCACGCGTTGTAACCATGGGTCTGGATGCCGGACAAGGAGACGGACGAGGAGGCGGGCCAGGTTAAAAAAAAACTAATTCATCCCCAGAACATTAAAGCTTTATTAAAACAAAAATATGAATTACAAAATATTATCGTTTTCAAGATCGATCAAAACCCAAGAAAATATTTTGTTTACCTCATTAATTACTCATTTTTCTCAATATAAATAATCTTTTATAAAAGTACCTAATCATCTCTATCATTTCAATCTCTTTAATAATATGACCACAAACAATCCAAATTATAACGACATGATAACATTTTTTCGATTCCAATACCGCCTCCACACAGTGGCGAAGATTGCTTAGGGCCTAGGGGCCCGCCCCCTGTTTTTTTACGCAGTAGTGTAAATTTACCCGTTTTCGTCTGGAATTTTTTATACGTGGTGTAAATTTAGCCGTTTTCGGTCCAAATTATTTATACGTAGTGTAAATTTAGCCGTTTTCGGCCAAAACTATTTATACGTAGTGTAAAATTTAGCCATTTTCAACCCAAAATTTTTATACGTAGTGTAAAATTTAGCCGTTTTCGGCCGAAATTTCTTATACGTAATGTAATATTTAGCCGTTTTCGGCCGAAAATTTTTTTACGTAGTGCAAACTTAGCCCTTTTTGGCCGAAAATTTGTGCCCGGCCACCTTCGTTTGTGAAATTTTGTATACATTTTGAATCCGGCCCCCTCGGTGTCTTAGTCCAAGCTTCGCCACTTCCTCCACAAGTTGTACTAGAAAACCATTAGGTTGTCGAACCATTAAAAGATGGTAAACCGGATGATGAGTCAAACTAAGAAACATATTTCAAGTCAAATGAAGATTATTGCCTGAAGTAATCAACCGTTTGCTTTGCTATTCAAAAGGGGTTCTGACGCAGCTTGTTACCCGTTTGCCTATCACTTTATTGTAATCGTTTTGAGTTTAATGACCATCAATATAAGTATCTTTTGACTTTAAAAAAATATTCTAACTTTTATTTATGCATTGTTTTATTTCTGTCAGCCTGTCAGGTGGAGGCCCATAGAACTGCAAAAGAGAATGCATAGCATATGTTTATCGTTGTAGGGTTTTGAGTTTTATTTCTCTCTCGGTTCCATGGACAAACTCCATGACTCGTTGCTTCTCCAAATACTGAGCCGACTCAATAACTCAGCTGAGGTTGCTCGTTGCCGAGTGGTTTCCAAGGCTTTCAATGCTGTGTTTCCGGGCCTTCGATCCATTAATCTTTATTCTAGAAGCATCAATTCAAGGTCTAGGGATCCCAATTCTTTCAAGAAGATTTTTTGGATTTTATTTTAATGTTGGAAACCGTTGAATCGGTGAGTATCGACACCGATGATTTCATTTTCAGAGACGAGGATTTCATTAGGGCCTGGTTGCCTAAGGTTTCCGGATCCTTGAAATCACTTTCAATGTCTGTAGGTGTTCCTTCAAGGTTTTCATATACGAAACCTAAGTCGAATGTTTTGCTGCTGATTTCTGCGTATTGTAAGCTCATGTTCAATTATATTATATCTTCTAGTAATATATATTGTTAGCTGTTTTGGTCAATTTAAGTTGATTGTTTTTACTTAATTAAGAAATTTTGATTCCAGGTCATAATCTTGTTAACTTAAAGCTCGGGTACGGACTTTTTTCTATGCAAAATTTGCACCCAATGCCAACGCTCACAAGTTTGGCACTTGAATTGATAGACGTGGATGTAGATGACAAACACCTAAACGATCAGTTGAATCAGTGTTTCCCGAATCTTCAAGTTCTTAAGTTGAGTGTTATTAGAGAGCTTCAATATCTTAAGCTCCACCTTCCCGACCTCCAAGCCTTCCATTGCGTCGCATTTTATGATTCGCTAGATTCTTTGACGCTGATCACCCCAAACTTCATCACACTCGTAATTAAATGCATCATGCCCCCCTGCGATTCATGTTGAAGCTCCCATGTTATCTCACTTTCATCTTACGATTTACAACCTTAAACCCGCACACACGTTCACAATCAAAAAGTTTGAGAATTTGAAAACACTCTCGCTGGATAATTCTTCCTACATTGGCTCCTTACTTTCGGAATTCCCAATCACAAAAACAGTAGAAACTCTAGCATTGTGTACGCGGACCAACGCAGCAAGAGACGATTCAAAACTGACCTTAGCGAAGGTGTTCACAGTTCTGGAAAGATCAGACCAAATCATCTACCACCGTAGTTGGTGTATTAGGTAGCCCACCATCACAACTCCATCAAGTAAAGCCATGGGTCCCAACCGACGCACGTGAATGGCGCCCACCATGGCGAATTGTTGTGAATGCCATGTATGTGGTTGTCCGCCTCGAATGGCGACCACCGTGGGAACAACTGATATCGGCCTTGAGGACAATGCCGTTTTTTAGGCGGGGAGTATTGATATGATCCCACGTTCAAGTCTTCATGCCATGCAATACCCCTTGGTCAACCCACGTTCAACATGCAACTTCTTGTTTTAATTAGTTTCTTTTTAATATTTTACTAGTTTGTTTATTTTATGTTAGTGGGTAGTTTCTTATTAGTCCATGTTCTCATCAGTTATTACACTTGCATATTTATCTCTTTCAAGTTTGTATGCCTATATAAGGCCTTATTGTTATGTTTAATATTAAGAAGAATATTGAAGTAAATTACATGTCTTGTTCCTTATCTTATTTCTTTGAAGTCTAACCCGCTCAAAGGGTCATTATCTTGGGAGATTAGTCATCTCGAATCGGCCTCTATCAGTATGGGTCATTGAAGTAAATATGGGGGTTTAAGATGCGTGAGGGGATTATAAGAAGTCATACCGATTATGGCTCAATTAAAGTATAGAGCTAGTCATACCGATTTTCGGCCCGACTCTTTCAAGAAAATTTTTCTCAGTCTTATTTTCAAGTTGGAAACTGTTGAATCGGTGAGTATCAAGCATATATCGTACAAATGATTTCATCCTCAGCGACGTCGATTTCCTTAAGGAGTGGCTGTCTAGGGTCTCCAGATCATTGAAATCACTGTCAATGTCTTTCCTTCGTGTGTCATGTAGTGGACTTAAATCGAATGTTAATTTTTTTTATTTTTTTTATAAAAATATAAAACTAATACAATTAGATTCTTGATTTTAGTATATATATATATAATCATTATATAGAAACATAGATATTACATCAACATAGCAGGTAGGCGGGCAACAAGCTGCGCCGCCACCCCTTTCTGAATTGCAAACCCTAACCTGCTAATGTTAATTTGCCACTGATTTCTGCATATTGTAAGGACATGTTATATATATAGATATCATACATTCAATTCTTTATAAAACAATATTGTCATGATTATTAGCTGTTTTGTTAAGCTTAATTAATTCATTATGGCATTTTGATGCTGGTGATAATCTTCTACACTTAAACTTCGCGTACGGATATTTGTCTCTCCACAATTTGAATCCAATGCCAATGCTAACAAGTTTGACACTCGAAGATATTGATTTTGATGATGAAAACCTAAACAACTTGAACAAGTGTTTCCCTAATCTTCAAGTTCTTAACATGGTAGATGTTCGAGGGCATGATTATCCATTATCTTTGACTCTAATCACCCCCAACCTCATTACACTCAAAATTGATAATATCGTGCCTGTTGCAATTCATGTTGAAGCTCCCATGTTATCTCGCTTTCATCTGATCCTTGATAACTATGAACACGTGGGCACATTCAACTTCAAAAAGTGTGAGAATTTGGAAACACTTTCGCTGGAATCTCCACATATTATCTCCTTACTTCGAAATTCCCAATCACACAAACTGTTGAAACTTTGACATTGTATTCGCAACCCAAGGCACCAGCAGACGCCCGAGATTCAAAATTGAGCCTAGCGAAGGTATTCATGGTTTTTCCGAACGTGAGCTCTCTGTGTATAGATTCAACTGCTTGGTCGGAAATAGAAGCTTGGTTGAACACAAAAGACCGTGTGATTTTAGGTCCGAGGAAAAAATTGAAAACAATATGTGTATAGTTGAGGTTATTTAACCCATCATCAACTTTGTCGTCTGTTGCTTGTGTTTTGGACCATTGTGTCAGCTCGTCAGAGGTCTACTTACTCATCCATGCTGATGTTGTTGATACTGTATCTGAAAGTGTGTGAGGCCCGTTGGCCTAGGTTGAAGTGGAGATGGGAAATATGGAGTGATATATTTAATTAAACATCACATATCTTCTAAGAAGCGCAAGTGTGATTAGGTAATATGGATAATATATGTCGTATTTAACTGTTTATATTGATGCCGGTTTCTAATATTTTCACTTTAAGTTTTATGAATTATAATGTATAGCTCTCAATATCATACTTATGAGTTTTTATACTTGTATTGCATTAATTTTGATCATCATGTTTAACCTTTCAAGTTTATATATCAGATCATATCTGTCATTTTTTAACAGTCAAGTTGTCACTTTTGGAATGTATACAAAAATTGGTTTTAAAATAGTATCCCAACACAATGGCTTGTAACAAGCGTGTTCCTGAGTTGTTTAATAAGATAGAACTGTTTAAAGCTTAAATATAGTGATTAATTAACATGAAATTTCTATAAAAGCTAACAATTTTAAAACCTAGTAACAAATATCATACCTGTAAAATTATTGTGACTTTTAACTTAAGTTATATGTTTATTTGGAACATTTGACGGGTGGCTTTAGAAAGAAAGGTGGTCGTAAGCACCCGCCCTACACAAAGGCAGCAGTCAAAGACAATCCTATAAATAATAATGAAACTCAGTTACAAAGACCATGGTTCAACTTTCAAGCATTGTGGTTTAAGGCTGAGATAATGCTATAAGGGCTTCAACGATTTGCCATAAAATGGTTGATAAAATGACATGGCCCGTTCGGTTCCAAAACCCAATATATTTCCGCCTGGCCCAACCTGACTGAGGCACCTCTGGTCCGATCTTGGGTCTTCATACCATTTACAATAGCTAAGTGACATCCATGCATATTATTCTCTAATTCCTGTTATATATGGTTACAACTAGAGGTGCCAAAATGGTCAAGACGAGCAGGTGTTGTTGACCCGTCCAACACGTTTCAGCCAAAACAAGTAGATTTTTTCGCTGGTTAAAATGGGACGGGTTGAATTTTCCTGAAACACTTTATGTATAAAAGTTTTAATTTTTTATTAATTTAGTTTGTCAATTTTGATTAAATATTTTATTCAAATAATAATATTGTTTTTTTATTAAATTGATTTAAGATTTAGGATTTTATGCATTAAGATACAGTTGGACAATATTAAACCAATTTCCTTTCTAGCAAACATAGTTTTATACTTCTATGTTATCTGTATGACACGTTAGACATAAACTGAGTGGACTCATTCATAACAAATCATAAAGATAAAATGCCATTATCACTTTTTACTGAGCGCTCGGATGATGAACACGAGCTAATCATTCAATAGCAACAATAACTGTTCACCTGCAGCTGAGTCAGCATAATGGGTTGTTGCCCAAGATAAAAGAATGAATGATCGATCAATGAAAATAACAAGATAACAATTTGCAAAATGTATGAATTCTTTATTGATTTGAAGGTATATATAGACGTACATGTCTATTGATCTTAATACTAATTACAACTTCAATCCTTCTACAATACGTCAATATTAAAACTAACTAAAACATACTATGACATATTTACATAACTAACCCTAGACTCTAACTTGGAGGGATTAAATCTAACATTCACCCCCTTAATCACGAACAAGTAAGTCTTCAACACCGAGCATTTTTCTCATTGTAGCAAACTTTATCCTTGCCAATGCTTTTGTTAAGATGTCCACTCTTTGAAGTTCTCCACTTATGTGTTCAGCAGTGATGTGATTGTCTTCGACACATTCCCTTATGAAATGATAACGGGTGTCAATGTGTTTACTTCTTCCATGAAACACCGGGTTCTTCATCAGCGCATAGCAGATATGTTGTCGACATATAATGTAATCTTTTCTTCCTTCCATCCGGTGAGTTCACTTAGTAGTCTCTTTAGCTACAGTGCTTGACATGATGCAACCGTTGCAGCCATGAATTCGGATTCACATGAAGAGAGTGCCACAGTTTGTTGCTTTTGTGTGCACCAAGTTATGGGAGAATTCCCAAAATAGAACACTATTCCCGTAGTGCCTTTTCCTTCTATAGTATTAACACCATAAATGCTATCACTTTAACCGGTTATTTTACATCCTCCATTCCTCTTATAAGTTATATCGAAGTCTTTAGTGCCTTTGATATAACGTAGAACTTGATGAATGGCTTTGAAATGGTGTTCTTTAGGTTTTTGCATAAACATGCTAAGTAATCTAACTTGATATGATAAATCTGGTCTAGTATGAAGTAGATACCTTAAGCATCCAATCAGACTTCTATATTCAGTGGGATCAACCGATTTTCCACCTTCGGTTTTAGTCAAGAGTGTACCAGGGTTCATAGGGATTTTGGTTTCATTAATATCCGACATTCCAGCATTCTTTAGAATCTGTGTAATGTAACTAGCTTGCTTGATAGATATTTCACCCCTGATTGGGTAACTTTTATACCAAAATAGTAAGCCAATAACCCAAGGTCACTCATCTCAAATTTTTCTTCCATTTGAGATTTGAACGAGTCTATTTCTTTATTTGAAGATCCAGTTATTATTAGATCATCAACATAGACTCCAACAAGCAAAGTAGAAGTTTTGCTTTTCTTCATATAGACTGCATGTTCCAACGTGCACTTCTTAAAATCAAGTGATTTTAAAGTGTGATCAAGTGTCACATTCCATGCACGTGGCGCTTGTCTAAGTCCGTATAATGATTTGGAAAGTTTGTAGACCTTTCCTGTATCTTGTGTTTTCACAAATCCTTCGGGCTGTGAAACATAGACTTCTTCCTTCAATTCGCCATGTAGGAATGCGGATTTTACATCAAGGTGATGTACTTTCCATCCATTATAAGCTTCAAGAGCTAAGATGAGACGAACTGTCTCTATGTGGGCTAAGGAGCAAAGACTTCATCAAATTTTAAACCATGCTTTTGTACATAGCCTTTGGCTACCAAACGAGCCGTATGCTATATTATCTCCCCGCTCGCATCTCTTTTGGTCCTGAATACCCATTTTAGGACGATTGCCTTATGATCATTGGGTAATTTGGTCAATTTCCAAGTATTATTCTTATTGATTGAGTCTATCTCAGCTTGTAATTATGAGGTTCTTCTTCAGCCAGGAAAAGTTCGTTAACATCAGTGTTAACCTTTTTGGACCTTTTATACACATCTCCCAAAGGTTTAAAACCTCTCAATGGTGTATGATAAAAAGAATTTAATGAGCTATCAGTAATTGGTCTATATTCAGCAACCCCGGCTGAATTTGGCTCATTAGTGTATGTTAGAGGTGTGACAGAGTTGGTAGGAAAATTAGGAGATAATGGTTCTTCATATTCTTGGTCATTATCTCTCGTATATTCATCCTCTCGAGTCACCGGGATTGTTTCATTGTTTTCTTGAGGAACTTTATTAAAGTTATCCTCAACAATGAAGTCTACCCATTCAGGTTCCTCACTACCAACTTCATTCATGCACTCCTTCCAATTTCATGAATCCTTTTCCAAGAATTTTACATCTCGACTGATGCAAATTCGTTTAGTATTGGGATCATAAAGTCTATATGCTTTTAATCCTTCCTCAACTCCCAAGTATACCATTTTCACACTTTTGTCATCTAATTTGGCAAGATGATTTGATGGTACCTTAGCATATGCACACACCCAAAGACCCTTAAATGTTTTAGGTTTGGTTTTCTACCTTTTAACGCTACAAAAGGTGTAGCATTCATTAGTGCTTTAGTTAGGAATCTGTTTAAAATGTATATGGTATGCCTTACAGCTTCACTCCAAAATTTTTGAGGCAATGGCATAGCCTTCATAATGCTACGAGTAGTAGACAACATAGTTCTATTTCTACGTTCAACCACACCGTTCTGTTGCGGTGAATAGGGTGCTGTAAGTTGTCTGGCTATACCATTATCTTTACAGAGCTGATGGAATTCACTTGATGTGAACTCTCCTCCTCTATCAGTTCTTAACATTTTCAATTTGGTTCCAACCGCGTTTTCCACCATCCTTTTAAATTCTTTAAAAACTTCAAAATCTTGATCTTTAGAAGTTAAGAAATATACCCACATTTAACGAGTACAATCGTCTACAAGTAGGAAAATATATTTCTTTCCAGAATAAGTAGGTGGTAATATAGGACCACAAAGGTCTCCGTAAACCAAGTCTAATGGTTTAACAGATTTAAACTTGGCTTGGTTCGGGAATGGGGCTCTAACGTGCTTTCCCAAGAGACATGCGTCACACACTTGACTCGCATGATTAACACAAGGAATACCTTGAACCAAGATTTTATGAGTCATTGACTTTATTATGTTAAAGATGACCCAACCGAGCATGCCACAACCACGCCTCGTCATCTAATTTGGACAATAAACAAACAGGTTCACCAATTTTCAAATTGATATTGTAAAGTCTATTCTTTGAGAGTGTAACTTTCATTAGCAACATTTGATTATGATCATACAGAAATAAAGAGTCACATTGTAATAGAACTTTGCAGCCGTTTTCTGTTAATTGTTTGAGGCTCAGAATATTGCTTCTCAAACTTTGAATGTAGTAAACATGAGATATAATTCTTTGTTCCTTATTCTTGCATTCCAACATAATTGAGCCTCTCCCTTTAATTTCTACATACAAACCATCACCAAAACAAACTCGTCAAGGGATATTTTCGTCTAGTTCTTTGAAATATTGTCTATTACCAGTCATATGGTTACTTTCACCATTGTCTAAGAACCATAGACTTTCATTGATGGTTGTATATAGATTGACTTAATTTCCTTTTCATTTAGAAATTTTTTTTGATGGATCTCATGTTCTCTAAGAACTGCCATCAACAACATGGGTTCTTCGTCCACTAAATTAGATTGCTTATGTGATTTTTTCTTTTGAGGACATGTGTTGGCATAATGCCCACGCCTCTTGCATTTATAGCACTTAACCTTACTCACATCTCTTTGAGATTTCTTAGGTTTATTGTAAAGGGAATGTTGAGATGATTTTTCATCCTTATTAACATGTTTTCTCTTGCCATCACGCCAATTCTTTCGTGATGCATTAAACCTCTTTGGTCCATGATTTCCAAACTTTTTCCCATGACCCTCACTCTTGTCATGATGTTTGAACAAGAGTTTATCTTGAGTGTCGGTCACAACTCCTCTTTTGGATTTAATCCTTTCCTCATAGGTTTTAAGCCTCCCTATAATATCGTCCACGGTTACTTGCTTTAGATCAGTAAATTGCTCAATCGAAGCAATTATATGCAAAAACCTATCGGGCATTGAGGTTAAGATTTTTCTTACTAGTGTGGTTTGATCAATCTTTTCACCACAAGTAGTTTATTTACTAACAACATTTGTTAGTGAACAATCAATAGTCTCATCATCTTTCATTTGTAATTTATCAAACTCAGACTTAATGCTTTGCAACCGTGCTTCTAACACTTGTGTTGCATCAATATCCCACACCTCTCTAGCAGTTTTACAGTCTGCAACTTGTAGGAGTATTTCTTCGGGTAAAGTTTGAAACATGTAGGCAATAGTATATTTGTCTTTCTTGACATCCATTCTTATTTCTTCATCGGTTCTATCATCTCCCAGAGGCCATTTGCATCTAGCATAGTCTTCATTCGAATTGCCCATGTTGTATAATAAGTTGATTTAACATAGGCATTGGAAATTCGAAAAAGATGATCCCGACTCTTTATGTGTTACAATAGCATTATTATCCTTCGGACTTTCCGACATGGTTTCCTTTAAAGATAATAATAATTATTATACACAAAGCATAAATTATACACAAAGTATAAACAAGGTTTTGGATGATTAAGTTTAACCTCTTAAACTTATAAGAACCGTGTGACAACCGCCAAAAATTAGACTAATCTGGTAATTATCTTAACCGTAATCGCGTATTAATTAGTAAGATAAATATATAGGAATAATATTTTTACCTAAAGTTTTTTATTTTAGTTGAGTTTTAAAATATTGAGCCTGAAAAAGTTCAATTTTGTCGTGTAGCTGATACTGTACAGATTGACACCGGGTAATATCTCGAAACAGATAAATTCATAAACATGTCAAGGTGACCTCGAAAAATTAATTTTTATGATAGGATATTAGAGATAGTATATAAACTTAATTTTAGAAGGTTCGAATCGCGAAAATTAGAAAATAAGTAACCGAAAGCCAGTAGAGGACACCGTAAGGACCCGACATCAAGTTTCTCAGAAAATTATGTTTTTAGGCAAACATTGACTTTAATCTAGTTTCGTTCAAAGTCTGATAAAAATTATTAGAAACGGAAGTCGTTTGGCTAGATAAATTACGAGATACGTTTAACACCTTGATAATACCATAAGCCTTTATAATTACCCAACTCTCCCACTCCCTCACCCCTCTCTCGGCCGCCACTTACACACACAACCCAACCCAACTCCCAAACCCACCAATGATAAATTTACATGTATGTATGCAATGATTGATGAATGACTTGGAAACTTCAAATTTGTCCACCTACACACTCTATACCATACAACACATCAACCTATCACTCTCTATCCCTCTTCAAATAATCGGCCACCCCACCACCACTTTACAATCTCACCTTTACAAACTATTTTGCACACAATACTTGATTAGGAGGTCTTTGGTGGAAGTTTAAACAAATAACAAGAAGTAGGAAGACAAGGAAAGGATTATAGCTAACACAAGGCCAAATTATCATCTCCCTTAGGCACCAAATCCGAAATCCAAGGTAACCCACTTCAAGATTTGTGTATATTAGTTGCTATTTGATGTTTAAAGCTTGATTTTGGTATGTTTGATAATGTGCATACAAGTATAATGTGGATGTATGCATGCAAGTGTGTGACCCGTGAGTTTGCATGTGAATGTATAAGATGGGTTTTGTTGATTATAGGACTTGTTATGGTTGCATTTTAGCTTGTATAGATTGTCCATATTGATGTTACCTGAGTTTGTTTAACAAATGGGTTTAAGCATTGTTTTAATAATGAAAGTAAATGTGTAAATGGTCAAAATATTGGAAATGGATTATGGGTAAAAACACCCATTATAACCGTAGGTTTTGATTTGGGTGTTGGATTGATGTTGTAATCTTGTTAAATGTTAAAATGGTTAAGAATAAGTGATAATTTTGAAAACCCACTTGGTTGATTTATTAAAAAGTATTTGAAAAGTTGTAAGTAATAGTAATAATGGTTTTGAAAAGGTAAATAAGATCTTGGAAAATGGTTGACAAAAATGTAGAGATTTGATTATTTTGAAAAGTTACTTACACATGCAAGTAATACAAAATTTGATTTTTTATCATAAAGCTCATACTTGTCTTGTATTGATTTTTATATGGATTGAAAATGACAAACTAAGTGATTGAATGGGACATATGGAAGAGAATAAAATCCACTAGAAGTACTATGATGCATGAAACATGATAACTTAGATAAACAAGAGTTTGTGTTAAACTTACTAATAAAAGAAACTTTGTAAATTGTACAAGATGTTTTGCAAGATGATTTGATAAGTGAACATAATCTTGTGTGGATGATTAAAGACTTGTGGTAAGGATTACTTTAGTAAACTCTATTGTAAAGATTGTTGGTATGATAATAAGGTTATTAAAAATTGCTACTTACTAGTAATAGAAACTTTGTTGTTAAAGAATCAAGAATGTATTTGTATAAAAGATGATAATGGGATGAAATAAGAGGTTAATATGGGTTATTAAGTTCTGAAAATTTTGGTATATAAACACCTTGTAGAGACTATAGAAATAACATGTTCATTGTGTAGTTGAAAACTTAAGTTAAGGCTTGAGTATGTGTAGAAAAAGAATTGTTTTGTGTGCATACTTGGTGCTATATAATCAAACATGAGTAGGATAATATATTACTTGTTATTATATGTATATTTGCTGTACCAAATGGTTTGGTTTTGACATTGTGACTTAAATAGCTTGTCGGTGACTTTAACGGTCGGAAAGTTCGACTTTTGAAGTAAACCGACATGAATTTTTGGAACTGAATTAAAACAGCTCCTAAAGTCATAATATTCTTATATTTAACATAAGTTAAAGAATAAGAAAAGTTAAGAATAGCAAAACTTAAACCAACCCGGTTCGTGTCGCGAAAACCGACAAGAAAACGTCAAAAATTGGCATTTTTAAAAAATTGGCAACAAAATAAAAACCATAACTTTTTTATTGAAATACTAATAAAACTTTACTAAAAACTATATAAAAAGTGTTTTAGATAATTTAAAACTAAAAGTTTTCACAAAATAACAACCGGTTTGTTTTTAAGCTCAAAACCGACGAAACCGGCAAAACCGACAAAACCGATTATATTAGAGTCAAAATTCTAAATAAAATAATAATTTAAATTTTTCAAAACACTCCAGCAACTAAAGGTAATAATTTTTATAAATTTTAATAATTAATTTAAATTATTAAATAAAACAATTATTAGTTGATTACTACTTGTTTATATTTTTTAAGTATGTATAGAGTTATAAGTAGTAAACTTTATGTGTCGTGTGCTTGTATGGATTTTTAGAATAAGAATATATATATATATATATATATATATATATATTTGTCAAACATGTATATAGTTAACCAATTTTGGTTAAACCCGAATTCAAAATTAACGAACGTGTACTATTATAGGACACGAGCGTTATACGAGCATCGGATTCAAAGGTGAGTTCTTCCTCCGAAAAGCATATTGTTTACTTATATTCGTATTTATGTATATGTTTTGAAAGCGCATTATACTTTACAAATTGTCGTTATTGTGGGATGAATCAATTAGGTTAAATAACTGTTAACCGAATTGTGGGCACATAAATGTTGGTAGATCTATCGGGATGACGCCCCCCACTTCCATTCGCGTTGGGTTAAAAGTGGGAATATTTCGAGTATGGTACGTTTCAAGTTATCAAATTGGTAGTCATACATGCGTTGTACTCTTAGCTAGTTTACAACTAACGCTTTTTGTGCTAAAAGGTAAAATGCGGGTTTCGTTATTATGTTGTACTGTGTAAAGATCGGTATTGTTGGGAGTATAATGGTCGTACACTATTATATTCATGTGTTGTTTATATATAAATTGTCTATATTTATATGATAAGTTTTCTCGGGAATAACTCACCAACATTCGTGTTGACCCAAATAGTATTTAAATATGCTTTTCAGGTAAGTGAAGATTTCGAGGTGGCATGGAAATAAGAGCATGGGATGTTTGAACAAGAGTAAAGTATTGTAAACCGTGCATTAGCACGTGTAATAAACTCTGATTTTGTAAAATATTTTCTTATAATAAAAGATGATGCTTTTATTATTAATTGTCTATTATTGTTGGCTACCAACATCTATCATAACCGAACGGCTTAAGTTAAGACTTCCGCTGTGTTAAGTTAAGATTTTCAGGGTGTGATTGAAGTTGGTATCAGAGCCAATAGTTATAGAGAATTAGAAAATATAAAGTTTTCTAAACTATAACCGTATGTTCAAACACGCGCTCATTTCCTGCCTCTCGAAACGAAAAGGTAACAAGATATATATATATATATATATATATATATATATATATATAAAATAGATTATTACTAACTTAAATTGATATGTTCTTTTCAGATGTCGACCTCAGTAGCGATCGTATCCGACTCAAACTCCAGTAGCAGCAGTATTCCCTTATCACCGGTCGAGTGGCGCCCGGTGATTGCATCAGGAGATGCCAGTTCTACTTCGGGAGCCGCACCCTTAAAGGTGTACACCCGAAAGAGGACCAGAGCAAAACGCGATGCACATGCCCTGTTGCTGCAATCCCATTGGTTGTGATTCCACCCCCTCCACCAGCGCCTCCTGCACCGGAGCCCGTGGTCGAGGAACCCTCCGATCACGAGCTACTTATGGTTCTTCTCGCCAAGTTCTCAGTCTATGAGAACATTGTTCACAACATGGTAAACCGTGTCCTTGCCATTGAGCATAAGCAAGGCCTCGATGACCAAGCACATAACGCGTTGTGCCAGTTTGTGAACGATCTGAAGAATCATGGATTGCTGACAGAAGCCATGGTGGGAATCCTCGAGATGAAGAATGGCATGATAGAGCCATGTGTGGGCTACTTGGTGAACCTTCACTAGACATAGCTCACAAGTAGTGTGTTTTGGGTAGTATGTTTATAATGGTAGTTGTTATGTAACTTAACTTTGAACATGTTGTCTTTTGTGTGGTTGTGATGAACTTGGTAGAAACTAGAAACTATGGTGGGTGACTAAGGTGTAAGTAAGTACACCTAATTTTGGTAGTATTTTGGTATATTATAAAATCCCACTCTTTGATGATTATATTTATGTTTGTATTTTTAATGATGCTATTTAACTCCTTACAATTTAGAAAAAATATCATTTTTCCAAAACTAACAAAAATTATATTCTTTTTCTAAAAAGAACATGGCACCAAAAACAAGACAAGCAACTAATAATTAAGCAACCGGGTTACCTTCCTCTCAAGACGAGTTAGCTCAACATGTAAATACGGCACTCGAGCAACACGAGGCTGACCGCAACGCAAGCCACAACCCCCTAAATACAACTAATACTTCAAATGGAGGAACTCCTAGAACCGAAAATCTAAACGGAAACCCCTCGGGTAGTACGGTACACGGGTGCTCATATAAAACTTTCCAATGTTGCGGACCGAGAGAATTTACCGGTGCCGAAGGACCTTTGGAGATTATCCGATGGATCGAGAAGATGGATTCTGTAATGAAAATCAGTGATTGCACTCATCTCGAACGGATAAAATACGGAGTATGTTCATTCCGTGATGAGGCACTCGAGTGGTGGAACTCCATAATTCAAAATCTTGGAGAAGATGCCGCTTACCGTCTAACCTGGGAAGAATTAAAAGAAATGTTGTTAATAGAGTACTGTCCAAGTAACAAACTTCAGAAAATCGAATATGAATTCTGGCAGTTAAAGATGGAAGGTGCTGACATTGGAGGGTATACTTCCCGATTCAACGCATTGGCTCGGCTGGTACCCCGACTGGTTACGCCTGAATATGCAAGAATCGAGAGGTACATTTGGGGCTTAGCTCCCGAGATCCGAGGAATGGTTACCTCCTCCAAATCAACCACTATCCAGTCAGCCCGAGAGTTGGCAAAATCTTTAACTGATAATGCAGTTCGTATAGGAACTCTGAAAGACTCCGGTAAGAAAGCGACCACTGCCGAACCTGAATGAAAAATATCTACCGAAAATCAGAAAAGCGGAGAACGCAAACGGAAGTGGAATGATAACTTAGGAGGACAGTTCAAACGAAACCAAGAAACAAGAAGAATGTTTGCAGCAAACACAAGAGGATCAGGACAGGGATCCACTTGTAACAGGTGTGGAAAGAGTCACAGTGGGGAATGTTGGAAATTTCAGAAGTGTAATCGGTTTGGACACCAGACTCAGTACTATTTCAGTAAGGACTCTCCGTCTGGTTCAGGAAAACCGAATACCGGATGCTTCGAGTGTGGAAACATGGGGCACTATCGAAAGGACTGTCTGAAGCTCAGAAATCAGAACGTGAAAGGTAGAGCCTTCGAGATAAATGCGAAGAAAGCCAGGAAAGACTCCTCAGTAGTTACCGGCATGTTTCTTATTAATAGACACTACGCTTATGTATTATTCGATACCGGAGCCGATTTAAGTTTCGTTTCCAAACAATTTGAACCCTTCCTTTGTATAGAGCCCAATAAGTTAGATACTAGATATTCTATAGAATTAGCTAATGGGAAGACGATTGAAACCAGTGAAGTCGTGCGAAACTGTAGTATCCTTTTAGCAAACCACACGTTTAGTATCGATCTATTACCTGTCGAGTTAGGAAGTTTTGATGTCGTTGTGGGAATGGACCGTTATCCAAGAATCAGGACGAAATCGTTTGCTCAGAAAAGTTGATTCATTTACCACTCCCAAGTGGTGAAACATTGACTATTCAAGGAGAGCAAGGTAACTCAGAACTTAAGCTTACCAGTATTATGAAGACATGCAAGATGTTACGCAAGGGTTATCCAGCATTTTTGGTAAACGTTGTGGATACGAAAGCTGAAGGGCAAAATATTGAAGACATTCCTAGCGTAAGATATTACCCTGAAGTTTTTCCTGAAGATTTACCTGGATTACCTCCACCAAGGCAAGTTGAGTTCAGAATCGATTTAGTTCAAGATGCAGTACCGATAGCCCGATCTCCGTATAGACTGGCACCGTCTGAAATGCAAGAACTATCGAACCAACTCCAAGAGCTGTTAGATAAAGGATTCATTAGACCTAGTTTTTCCCTGTGGGGAGCACCAATTCTTTTTGTGAAGAAAAAAGACGGCTCGTTTAGAATGTGTATCGATTATCGCGAATTGAACAAATTGATCATTAAGAATCGGTACCCCTTACCGAGAATTGATGACTTGTTTGACCAATTACAAGGATCCAGTTACTATTCAAAGATATATTTGCGATATGGATATCACCAGCTGCGAGTTGCTGAAGAAGATGTTCACAAAACTGCTTTCCGAACCCGATATGGCCATTACGAATTCTTAGTCATGCCTTTTGGTCTGACAAACGCACCCGCAGTGTTTATGGACCTCATGAATAGAGTTTGTAAGCCATATTTGGATAAATTCGTGATAGTATTCATCTATGATATACTCATTTAGTCACGAACTAAGAAGGAACACGAGCAGCATCTGAAGCTAATTCTAGAATTGCTACGAGTTGAGAAGTTACATGCTAAATTCTCAAAGTGTGAATTCTGGACGAGAGAAGTAAGCTTCCTTGGACACGTGATTAATGAACAAGGTATACACGTAGACCCCTCAAAAATTGAAGCAATCAAAAGCTGGGAGACACCAAAGTCACCTACCGAAGTGCGTCAATTTTTAGGTCTTGCTGGGTATTACCGTTGATTCATCGAGAATTTCTCCAAAATAGCTCAACCTTTGACGCTATTAACCCAGAAAAAAAAGGAAGTATAATTGGACCGAAGATCAAGAAGAAGCTTTCCGGATTTTAAAACAGAAGTTGTGTAGCGCGCCCATCTTGTCCTTACCAGAAGGAACCGATGGAATTGTAGTATATTGTGATGCGTCTTGCTTAGGTCTTGGTTGTGTGCTTATGCCACAAGACAAGGTGATAGCATACGCGTCCAGACAGCTCAAGGTACATGAAAAGAACTATGCGACGCATGACTTGGAATTGGGAGCTGTTGTGTTTGCTCTTAAGATTTGGAGACATTATCTGTATGGAACCGAATGTACAATATTTAATGATCACAAGAGTCTCCAACATATCTTTGATCATAAGGAGCTAAATATGAGGCAGCGTCGATGGGTAGATTTACTCACTGATTACGACTGTGATATTCGTTACCACCGAGGTAAAGCGAATGTTATGGCTGATGCATTGAGTCAAAAGGAAAGAGAAAAGCCTCTGCGTGTTCGTGCATTAGGGTTGACGATTCAAACGAGTCTTACTACTCGAATTCGTGATGCATAGCGTGAAGCCTTGAAACCGCGAAATGTAAGGTTTGAGAAATTGCGAGGACTTGAAAATGAATTTGTCACAAAGTCTGATGGGACACTATATCTACTTGATCGAGTTTGGGTACCACTCTATGGAAATCTGCGTAATCTTGTTCTAGACGAAGCGCATAAGTCTGGATATTCAATCCACCCAGGATCAACCAAGATGTACAAGGATCTCCAAGAACATTATTGGTGGCCTAACTTGAAAAGAGACATAGCCGTTTATGTCAGCAAGTGCCTGACATGTTCCAAAGTAAAAGCTGAGCATAGAAGACCGCCTGGACTACTGCAACAACCAGAGATCCCACAGTGGAAATGGGATAATATTACCATGGACTTCATAACCAAACTGCCAGTTACGCCGCGAAGTTATGATGCTATTTGGGTAATTGTGGATAGATTAACTAAATCCGCTCATTTTATACCCATTAGAGAAAAAAACAGAATGGAGAAGTTAACTCAGCTTTATCTGAAAGAGATCGTAGCCAAACATGGCATACTTGTCTCAATCATTTCTGACATAGATGGTCGCTTTGTTTCTCGTTTTTGGCAATCTCTTCACGAATCCCTAGGAACTCACTTAGACATGAGCACCGCCTATCACCCCAGACAGATGGTCAAAGCGAGAGAACTATCCAAACATTGGAAGACATGCTGCGAGCCTGTATCATTGATTTCGGAAGTAGTTGGGATACTTATCTGCATTTAGCTGAATTCTCCTATAATAATAGTTATCACTCCAGTATTAAAGCTGCACCGTTTGAAGCTTTGTACGGAAGAAAATGTCTATCTCCTCTTTGTTGGGTAGAAGTCGGAGAAAAGCAACTTACAGGACCTGAAATTGTCCAAGAGACCACCGATAGGGTCTTTCAGATCAAGGACAGGTTAAAAGCTGCAGCCGACAGACAGAAAAGTTATGCGGATAATCGCAGGAGACCGTTGGAATTCCAGGTAGGAGACCAATTGTTATTAAAGGTATCGCCTTGGAAAGGCATAGTCAGATTCGGTAAAAGAGGAAAGCTAAGCCCACGATACGTTGGACCGTTCAAAATACCGAACGAGTAGGGTCGGTAGCCTATCGACTCGACCTACCTTCGGAGCTCAATGGAATACAAGACGTGTTTCACGTATCCAACCCGAAGAAATGTCTATCTGACGAATCACTAATTGTTCCTATTGAGGACATAAGGGTTGATGATAAGCTTCGATTTGTAGAAGAACCTGTTGAAGTCATGGACTGGAAAATTCAGAAGCTAAGGCGTAACAGGATTAAGCTAGTCAAAGTCCGCTGGAATTCAAGACTTGGTCCCGAGTTCACGTGGGAACGTCAGGATCAAATGAAGGCGAAATACCCTCACCTCTTCCCTGTAGAAACCGAAACTAGTACTACATCCTAAATTTCGGGACGAAATTTATAAAAGGATTGGTGAATGTGACAACCGCCAAAAATTAGACTAATCTGATAATTATCTTAACCGTAATCGCGTATTAATTAATAAGATAAATATATAGGAATATTATTTTTACCTAAATTCTTTGATTTTAGTTGAGTTTTAAAATATAGAACACGAAAAAGTTCAATTTTGTCGTGTAGCTGACACTGTACAGATTGACACCGGGTAATATCTCGAAACAGATAAATTCATAAACATGTCAAGGTGACCTCGAAAAATTAATTTTTATGATAGGATATTAGAGATAGTATATAAACTTAATTTTAGAAGGTTCGAATCGCGAAAATTAGAAAATAAGTAACCGAAAGCCAGTAGAGGACACCGTAAGGACCCGACATCAAGTTTCTCAGAAAATTATGTTTTTAGGCAGACATTAACTTTAATCTAGTTTCGTTCAAAGCCTAATAAAAATTATTAGAAACGGAAGTCGTTTGGCTAGATAAATTATGAGATACGTTAAACCTTAACACCTTGATAATACCATAAGCCTTTATAATTACCCAACTCTCCCACTCTCTCACCCCTCTCTCGGCCGCCACTTACACACACAACCCAACCCACCTCCCAAACCCACCAATGATAAATTTACATGTATGTATGCAATGATTGATGAATGACTTGGAAGCTTCAAATTTGTCCTCCTACACACTCTATACCATACAACACATCAACCTATCACTCTCTATCCCTCTTCAAATAATCGGCCACCCCACCACCACTTTACAATCTCACCTTTACAAATTATTATACACACAATACTTGATTAGGAGGTCTTTGGTGGAAGTTTAAACAAATAACAAGAAGTAGGAAGACATGGAAAAGATTATAGCTAACACAAGGCCAAATTATCATCTCCCTTAGGCACCAAATCCGAAATCCGAGGTAACCCACTTCAAGATTTGTGTATATTAGTTGCTATTTGATGTTTAAAGCTTGATTTTGGTATGTTTGATAATGTGCATACAAGTATAATGTGGATGTATGCATGCATGTGTGTGACCCGTGAGTTTGCATGTGAATGTATAAGATGGGTTTTGTTGATTATAGGACTTGTTATGGTTGCATTTTAGCTTGTATAGATTGTCCATATTGATGTTACTTGAGTTTGTTTAACAAATGGGTTTAAGCATTGTTTTAATAATGAAAGTAAATGTGTAAATGGTCAAAAGATTGGAAATGGATTATGGGTAAAAACACCCATTATAACCGTGGGTTTTGATTTGGGTGTTGGATTGAAGTTGTAATCTTGTTAAATGTTAAAATGGTTAAGAATAAAGTGATAATTTTGAAAACCCACTTGGTTGATTTATTAAAAAGTATTTGAAAAGTTGTAAGTAATAGTAATAATGGTTTTGAAAAGGTAAATAAGATCTTGGAAAATGATTGACAAAAGTGTAGATATTTGATTATTTTGAAAAGTTACTTACACATGCAAGTAATACAAAATTTGATTTTTGATCATAAAGCTCATACTTGTCTTGTATTGATTTTTATATGGATTGAAAATGACAAACTAAGTGATTGAATGAGACATATGGAAGAGAATAAAATCTACTAGAAGTACTATGATGCATGAAACATGATAACTTAGATAAACAAGAGTTTGTGTTAAACTTACTAATAAAAGAAACTTTGTAAATTGTACAAGATGTTTTGCAAGATGATTTGATAAGTGAACATAATCTTGTGTGGATGATTAAAGACTTGTGGTAAGGATTACTTTAGTAAACTCTATTGTAAAGATTGTTGGTATGATAATAAGGTTACTAAAAATTGCTACTTACTAGTAATAGAAACTTTGTTGTTAAAGAATCAAGAATGTATTTGTTTAAAAGATGATAATGGGATGAAATAAGAGGTTAATATGGGTTATTAAGATCTGGAAATTTTGGTACATAAACACCTTGTAGAGACTATAGAAATAACATGTTCATTATGTAGTTGAAAACTTAAGTTAAGGTTTGAGTATGTGTAGAAAAAGAATTGTTTTGTGTGCATACTTGGTGCTAGATAATCAAACATGAGTAGGATAATTTATTACTTGTTATTATATGTATATTTGATGTACCAAATGGTTTGGTTTTGACATTGTGACTTAAATAGCTTGTCGGTGACTTTAACGGTCGGAAAGTTTGACTTTTGAAGTAAACCGACATGAATTTTTGGAACTGAATTAAAACAGCTCCTAAAGTCATAATATTCTTATATTTAATATAAGTTAAAGTATAAGAAAAGTCAAGAATAGCAAAACTTAAACCAACCCGGTTCGTGTCGTGAAAACCGACACGAAAACGTCAAAAATTGGCATTTTTAAGAAATTGGCAACAAAATAAAAACCATAACATTTTTATTGAAAAACTAATAAAACTTTACTAAAAACTATATAAAAAGTGTTTTAGATAATTTAAAACTAAAATTTTTCACAAAATAACAACCGGTTTGTTTTTAAGCTCAAAACCGACGAAATCGGCAAAACAGACAAAACCGATTATAATAGAGTCAAAATTCTAAATAAAATAATAATTTAAATTTTTCAAAACACTCCAGCAACTAAAGGTAATAATTTTTATAAATTTTAATAATTAATTTAAATTATTAAATAAAACAATTATTAGTTGATTACTACTTGTTTATATTTTTTATGTATGTATAGAATTATAAGTAGTAAACTTTATGTGTCGTGTGCTTGTATGGATTTTTAGAATAAGAATATATATATATATATATATTGGTCAAACATGTATATAGTTAACCATTTTTGGTCAAACCCGAATTCAAAATTAACGAACGTGTACTATTATAGGACACGAGCGTTATACGAACATCGGATTCAAAGGTGAGTTCTTCCTCCGAAAATCATATGTATACTTATATTCGTATTTATGTAAAAGCGCATTATACTTTACAAATTGTCGTTATTGTGGGATGAATCAATTTGGTTAAATAACTGTTAACCGAATTGAGGGCACAGAAATGTTGGTAGATCTATCGGGGTGACGCCCCCCACTTCCATTCGCGTTGGGTTAAAAGTGGGAATATTTCGAGTATGGTACATTTCGAGTAATCAAATTGGTAGTCATACACGCGTTGTACTCTTAGCTAGTTTACAACTAACGCTTTTTGTGCTAAAAGGTAAAATGTGGGTTTCGTTATTATGTTGTACTGTGTAAAGATCAGTATTGTTGGGAGTATAATGGCCGTAAACTATTATATTCATGTGTTGTTGATATATAAATTGTCTATATTTATATGATAAGTTTTCTCGGGAATAACTCACCAACATTCGTGTTGACCCAAATATTATTTAAATATGCTTTTCAGGTAAGTGAAGATTTCGAGGTGGCATGAAAATAAGAGCATGGGATGTTTGAACAAGAGTGAAGTATTGTAAACCGTGCATTAGCACGTGTAATAAACTCTGATTTTGTAAAATATTTTCTTATAATAAAAGATTATGCTTTTATTATTAATTGTCTATTATTGTTGGATATCAGCATCTGTCATAACCGAACGGCTTAAGTTAAGACTTCCGCTGTGTTAAGTTAAGATTTTCGGGGTGTGACAAACCGTCTTCAAAAGTTTACAGCAAAACTCGGTTCTAAAAATAAATAACGAATCCTTATTCGTATTTAATTAAACCACTCCATTAACATAATCCAACGATCTGATTTTGAGTTTAATATATAAAATGATTTATTAATAAAGAGTAAATCTTAATAAAGAGTAAATCTTTATTAGTTTTATAACCACCGATTTCAACAATCAGTTTTTGGTTTTTGATATCAAATGAAATATTATATAATTACTTAAAGGAAAATTTGATCAAAAAAAACAAAACAACACAACTGTTGTGTTTACTGGTTTTCTTTTTTCCACCATGTGCAGCGAAAACCAAATAAATGCTTTTTGAGATTTCCACTAATATAATACACAAACAATCAACACAAAATAAACTGTTTCAATTAAATAAAAAGAAACAATCAACGTTTCTTTCTTTGAATGTGGGCACAAAACAATTCTGAGTCAAAACAAATTTTCCATTCGCTGGTCTCGTCCTTGTACGCAATTACCAATAATCAATCAAAACAAATTGATTGTTTTTATTGCTTAAGAATTGCAAACACAAAAAAAAAACACAAATCAACGTGATTCTAAATCAACCAACAAAAATTGATGGTTATTGATTTCAATTAACCAATGCAAACTAGTCCTCTAGTTTTCACTAAAATTTTTGATTACCGGTAACAAACGTTGATCTGGTATAAAATTCGAATTGATCAGATTGATGATTGCAATTTCACTATACGAAATATCAATAATCTGGTCAATTGATATAAATATCAAATAAGAATCATAAAGATTCTTGTAACAGCCAATGTTTCAATCGTTAAATTTTCTAAACAATTTAGAAAAGATCACAATGAATGTGAATCACGATTTGAATGGATTTGATTTCAATTCTCCTGTTGACGTCTCAAACAATTCCACAAACAATTTGTAGAACCCAAATCGAATCAAAGAAAAGAATTTCGGCAATTGATTTCAATTTAACAAAAATTAAGATGGCTCTGATGCCAATTGTTGCCCAATATAAAAGAATGAATGATCGATCAATGAAAATAACAAGATAAAAATTTGCAAAAGGTATGAATTCTTTATTGACGTACATGTCTATTGATCTTAATACTATTTACAACTTCTGAAACTGAAACAGAGACAAGAAAGTTTATTTTAGCGAGTAAAACAGTCAACTTGGTCGAAACGGGCTTATCATATTACATGACAAATATGAAGGTTTTGATGCAGGGGAGGACTTAAAATCTGGAACGCTGATAAGTATAAAACTCCAGAATAAATATATGACTAAATTCACCATTTTCGGTCTATTTTTTTGCCCTAAAATTTCCAAACTCAAATGGTAAAATGAACCGAACCGAAACCAATTAGTTTGAAATATCCAAAATCATAATTTTTTTGGTTTTAGCCCAAAGCCGCACCAAACCCCCCCCCCCCCCCCTTTAATTGCTTCCATGGACAAACTCCATGACTCGATGCTTCTCCAAATACTAAGTCGACTCGATGACTCAGCTGGCGTTGCTTGTTGCCAAGTATCTTCCAAGGCTTTCAATGTTGTTTTTCGATCAGTAAATATTTGTTGCGGAAACTTCAAAAATAAGTATAAGGATCCTACTTTAAAGAAGATTTTTCTCAATCTTTTTTGGGCCAGACGGATCAAACAATCAGATCAAACGAACTTATCAAACAAACAATCACGTGATATTGGGTGACAACCCTCGACTCTTTTCATATATCAAACGAACATACCAAACGAACTTCACGAACTTATCAAACGTACATGTAGATGAGACTCCTTGACCCTCTCTTGTCTCTCTCTTACATCTCTCTCTTGACTCTCACAAATAAAACTAATAAACTAGACCCTATTTATAGACCTACTAAACTTCTTATCCAAGACAATCACTTAACTTCTTCTCCAAGCCAAGACCTTTCCTAAACCTACTACAATAACAAAATAAACTCTTAACTTTATTAATAATTCAAGATTAATCCTTCATTCACCCCCTTAATCTTGAATTTGTACTACTAAGATCTTGAATCCCGCATAACACTCTCAACTCTTCAATTTTAATCATCGGTTCATCTTTATCCTTTATTTTCAGTTGTTTGTAATAGACCTGTTTAAAGTTCTTCACATTCATCATTCAAACCATCCACATTGATCTCAGATACAACTCCGTTCTCCACGTTCTTCTTTCTCACTTTTCTTTTCTTTCTTTGATGATCAAAACTTGCAGATGGGCTATTACAATATCCTTCCTCTCATCATTCATTTCATTCAGTACAATATCCTTCCTCTCATCATCATCAATAGCAGATTTCTTGCTTCCTTTCTACTCACTTATCTTATCAATTTCCTCATCTTCAAGGTTGTTTGAGTCAGAAAAACATACATGAAGATTCACCATCTTCTCTTCTTCTTCTTCTTCTTCTTCTGAAAGTCCTCCAATACTGGACCATGCCTTGGTCCATACCTTGTAGTTTGTCAATACTGGAAGTCCTCCGGTCTTCATTATTGTGTCTTTCCTATCTTTACTTTCTTCTCTGGTTTGCTCTCTCAGTTGGAATTGATCCCCGATCCGAAATCAATCTCCAATAAATAACCAAACACCACTAACTTTTCTTAGTTTATCAAGAATATATCTTGATTACTTACTCACCCAGAAACAATCTTGTAAACCCGGTTCCTCCTTGCTCACAGATTCTTCAACCCGAAATAAACTTGTTGCTTGCCTTCAAGATACTTTTCTCTTCGATCACCCTTTGCTATTATATTAACATACTTACTTGTTTTCTTGATTTAATTAACCTGCTTGAATATGTGCCTCGAAAATAATTCACCAACCAGTCTAAACCTTCCACTGACTTCACTTTAATTCTCAATTCAAGAATCACCATGCATAATAATTCAAAGTATCCACTAACTTTAAATTTTTTTTTCTACTTCGTTTATGGTGCTAATAAAAGGTAGTAGGATAATTCAACACCAAATAATCAATATTATAAGTTGGTGACAATGGCTTTATAAGCAAGAAAAGAAAATAAATCAAACACAAATAATATTACATGTGATGTCGGTTGTGATATTCCCAACCACAAATACAACTGTGTTATATATTAATTCACACGACGTTTTCTTTTCCTCTCGCAAACAACAAACAAACTGAAGCTAGCTGATCGAACGAAAATATTATTAATCAACCTCTCCTTCGAGCCTAAGCTCTGATACCAATTGTTGGCCCAGACAGATCAAACAATCAGATCAAACGAACTTATCAAACAAACAATCACGCGATATTGGGGTGACAACCCTCGACTCTTTCCATATATCAAACGAACATACCAAACGAACTTCACGAACTTATCAAACATACATGGAGATGAGACTCCTTGACCCTCTCTTGTCTCTCTCTTAACTCTCTCTCAACTCTCTCTTGACTCTCACAAATAAAACTAATAAACTAGACCCTATTTATAAACCTACTAAACTTCATATCCAAGACAATCACTTAACTTCTTCTCCAAGCCAAGACCTTTCCTAAACCTACTACAATTCAAATAACTAAATTATAACTTAACAAAATAAACTCTTAACTTTATTAATAATTCATGATTAATCCTTCAATCTTATCAAATAACTAAAGTATAGACATCCATCATCACCTCAACATAGACTGCGACGATTTAGTTAAGGTTTCCGTCGTAGAAGTCGCTGTCAATGTCTGCTCTTTCTTATCCGGTTACTCTTGATAGATTTAAGGTTTTTGTGCTGATTTCTGCATGTGGTAAGTTCATGTTTATTCAATATGTTTTGTATGTTCATGTTTATGTTTTATAGTATAATGATGGCATTCGGTTTCCTTTGACGCAGGTAATAACCTTCAACGCTTAAACCTCGGGTTTCGACATTTGTCTCTCCACAATTTAAAAATCCAATGCCAATGCTAATGAGTTTGACACTTAAAACTATAGATGTGGATGACGAAAACCTAAACGATTTGAATAAGTGTTTCCCTAATCTTCAAGTTCTTAACATGATAGATGTTAGAGGGCTTAAAATCCCAAGATCCAGCTTCTCAACCTCAAAGCCTGCCATTGGGTTGTATATGGTTATGCGATTATATCTTTGACTCTAATCGCCCCCAACCTCGTCACACTCAAAGTTGAAAGTTTCGTGTCTATTGCAATTCATGTTGAAACTCCCATGTTAACTCACTTTCATCTTAGCATTGATGACCTTAAACACACGTGCGCATTCACAGTCAAAAAGTTTGCGAATTTGAAAACACTTTTGCTGAACATTGGCTCCTCCATACTTTAAGAATTCCCAATCACGGAAACAGTGGAAACTCTGACATTGTATTCAAAACTGAACCTAGCAAAGGTGTTCAACGTGAGTTCTCTGTGTAGGTCCCTTGACCGGATCTAACAACACAACAACTATTACTAGTTATCTTGGATCAACCTCTACACTAGATGACGAAAATAACTAGTTAGGACTGAAATCTCGGATCTTGGTTGGTGGTTTATTGATTTAGATATATACACGTATACTTTTTTCAATACTAACTAACAAATATCTGCATATATATTTATATTTTTATATATATATTGCTTATATAATAATACAATTTATAATTATTATATAATAAAATATTACTATCATAAGATCACAATAATCTACACAAATATTTTAATTTGCTTCAAAGTCTCATAAATAAATAATAAACGGGTTTCACATAAACCGTCTTAAAAACTAGTTTAAAGGAACATGCCTTGGATCCGAATTGCAGGATTGTATAAGTGTGCTCTCTTCTAAACCATTAAAACCGAACCCAATAGTTTGGAACCGATCCAATTCTCTCATCTTATAAAACGGATTCAACTCAGTACCCGATTTGTGAAATAAAGGCTTTCGATTGGGTTGGACCCTATCTTGTGGAGGCCCACAGACAAATATAAAACAGAATATTGCATGGCATATATATATCATCGTAGGGTTTTTCAATATCTTTTTCCTGTCCCAAAATCTTCATGGACAAACTCCCTCACTCACTGCTTCTCGAAATACTGAGTCGACTCGATGACTCAGCTGACGTCGCTCGCTGCCGAGTCGCTTCCAAGGCTTTTGATGCTGTGTTTCCAGGCCTTCGATCAGTTCATCTTAGTTTCAGAAACATCAATTCAAGGTATTGGGGTTCGAATTCTTTCAACAAGATTTTCTGGATCTTATTTAAAACTGGAAACTGTTGAATCAGTGGGTATGGACATCCCCTAGGGTTTCCCGATCGTTGAAATCAATTCAAGGTATTGGTGCTCATGATTTATGGCATCCTAGACCGAATGTTTTGCTACCAATTTCTGCGTATTGTAAGTACATGATTTTTTCAAATCTGTTTGAAACAATTTATATTAGTTATCACAATATATATGAAAGTTATCACATGATTGTTAATTTTATTTCCTTTGATACATGCAGGTCATAATCTTGTCAACTTAAAGATGAGCCGTGTATATATGTCTATGCACAATTTGAATCCAATGTCAATGCTAACAAGTTTCACACTTGAATCAATGTACATAAATGACAAAAACCTAAACGAGTTGAATAAGTGTTTGCCTAATCTTCAAGTTCTTAACATGATAGATGTTATAGGGCTTAAATATCCCAAGATCCACCTTCTCAACATCAAAGCCTTCCTTTGGGATGTATATGATGAACCGTTATCTTTGACTCTAATCACCCCCAACCTCGTCACACTCAAAATCAAATCTTACGATCATGTCGCAATTCATGCTGAAGTTCCCATGTTATCTCGCTTTCATCTTACCGTCATTGATCAATCAAACACATTATTCACCTTCACAAAGTTTGAGAATTTAAAAACACTTTGGTTGGAGTCCCTCTGTATTGGCTCCTTACTTTCGGAGTTCCCAATCACAAACACAATAGAAACTCTGACATTGTATTCGCCGCCCAAGGAACTAGAAGACGCCCATGATTCGAAACGAATTACCCTAGCCAAGGTGTTCATGGTTTTCCCAAATGTGAGTTCTCTGTGTATTACTTCAGGTGCTTGGTCGAGATTAGAAGCTTGTATGAACCCAGAAGGTTGTGAGACTGTGGATGGGAGGAACCGACTGAAAACATTTTTTGCCTATCTGTTGTTAGTTGACTCGTCTTTGACTTTCTCATCTGTTGCTTATGTTTTGGACCAATGCGTCAGCTTGTCAGAGGTCTCGTTGCTCATCCATAGTAATGCTAGTGTAACTAAATCTGAAGCTTTCAAGTCTAAGTGCATGGCTCACTGGTCGGGTTTGAAGTGGAGATGGGGAATATGGAATGAACATAGGGAAGATTCATGGATAACCCATAGTATATCTGATAAACACCACAGATCATCTAAGAAACACAGACTATGTTTTATCAATTAAAACAATTGGGATTGATTATGTATGAAAACACGGGAAACTTATAACCTTCACGACTTGCATTGTTTCGTGTGGTTTTTATAATTATTTAATGTGTAAAATAGGATAATAATTAAAGACTTTGTTTATTGAATAATTATCTAGTTTTTTACATGATCTTATGGGGCTGAGAAGAAAAAGATTCAGAATTTTGTGCATATTTCCTGTTACTTGACATGGCATAGAAATTTTTATTTGTTGCTTATGTTGGTAGTGATGTTTATTTGTTGCTTATGTAGTCTGGTCCTTGGTTTACAACTTTCATAATTTCGTTCACTGGAAGAAAACCGACCAGGCCAAATTTCATTGGAATGTGATTCTTCGTTTACCATAACCCTAAAAACGGATATGAGTTTTTCATCAAACAAGCTATTACACTTCACTTTTCGAAATGCATGAATGGTTTTGCCAAATTTTGAATGTATATGATTTTACCCATGTCTGTTTCTTGACTTCACTCTTGATTCCCGTACATACACTGAGTCAAATTATTATCTTCAAGGGTCTATTTAATTAATCCCATAGTTAATATGATTAATAAATATAAATCAGTAAGAAAATAAAACTTCCAGAAAGCATGGGTTCAACTCGGAGCATTGTAGTTTCGGGCTGCGATAACGCTCAAAGGGCTTCAACGATTGGCTTCAAATTGGTTGCTAAACTGACATGGCCCATTCGGTTCCAAATACCCAATATCTTTCTGTCTGGCATTTCTGGTTGCTAAATTGATCTTTATACGTATTATTCTCTAATTCCTTTTATGGTTATAACTAGAGGTGGGAAAATGGTCTTGACTAGCAGGTTGTGTTGACCCGTCCAAACACGTTTGATCCAAAACTCTTGGGTTAATCATTTTGCTCGCAGGTCACACGAGTAACAGGTCTGCAGGTGAACCGGTCATGGGGCGAAGTTGTGGATCAGTTCACGGGTTTAGCAGATTGTTTGATTAGAGATGAATGAGTCAAAAGTCGTGGCTTGTTTATCCGGTCATGGAGTATATAAGTTCCTTTCCTTTAGGATTAAGTTCGTCGATTATGATAAAAAAGAAACTTATTCAAACAGTGATATTATTTTTTGTTAAAATGATTTAAGAGGTTTTTATGCATTAAGATACACTTGGACAAATAAGTGGCCCTTTGGGTTTTGCCTGGTTAAATTTTGTCACCACAATTGAATAGTTGGGTGGCCATTAGCTATACATAACAATTTTTTTTTTTGTTTTTTTATGGTTACAACTAAATGTGGCAAAATGTCAGAGCAGGACGGGTTGTGTAAATAGTGACTTGATTTTTATTAAAATGAGTTAACAGAGGTTTTTATGCATTAATACACACTTTGGGCAATATCCAACCAAATTCCATTATTGTGAACATTGGTTTACATCATCTTTCGAGAAACACTACGGGCCAGGCTGGTTCGTCAAAATCTGTTGACTACTCGGTGAAGTTTGGCCTTTGAGATGGTCCAAATTCTGAAACTGAAACAGAGACAAGATAGTTAACTTTTAGCGAGTAAAGAGTCAACTTCAAATTCCCGAATTGAGCCGAATGATTTGGTCAAAACAGTGTTATCATATTACATGATGAATATAAAGGTTTTGATGCAGGGAAACACTTAAAATCTGGTACGCTGATAAGTGGCATTCGAAACAAAGTTGGTCTTTAATACCAGTGCTACACGAAAGTTCAAGCAAATCATGTAAAAGTTGAACCGAAACCTAAATAGAGTTCTTTCAATTCCTACAAAAAGACCAAGTGTTTCTAATTGATCATTACTTTTTCACACAGTATTTTTCAAGATGTGCCTCGATTGGTTTGTGGATACTCGGAACCACATCGAGGTCGGTGATGAACTTCTTCATCCAAACAGCTTCCTTAGCAGCATCTGATGCAGCTATATACTCGGATTCGGTGGTAGAATCCGCCACTACACTCTATATGGAGCTCTTTCAATAAATAGCTCCTCCATTGAGAGTGAAAACGAAACCCGATTGTGAGCGAGAATCATCTCGGTCAGTCAGGAAGCTAGCATCAGTGTTATCTCCAGTTCCTCGATCGAGAAATTCTTTCTCGAAGAAGTGGCATTTCCTCTTGATAGAAATCAAATTTATATCAGGATGAAAGAAGTAATAACTGCTTTGGTTATAGTATCCGACGAAAACAACTTTTACATCACGGGGATCGAGTTTGTCATCAGACTCACTTGTGATATATGCATCACATCCCGATACTCTAAGGAAAGACAAATTGGGCTTTCTCCCATGCCATATCTCATATGGAGTTTTGTCTACCTTCTTAGTTGGAGCTAGATTGACAATGTGGGTGGCGGTCATAAGGGTGTAACTCCAAAAGGAGTGAGGCAAGTTAGTTATATACATCATCGATCGAACCATGCATAGCAAAGTTCGTTTCCTCCTCTTGCTCACGCCATTATGTTGAGGTGTGCCGGGTGGAGTGAGTTGTGAAATAATTCCACGCTCTTTTAGATGAGTGATGAATTCTGAGCTGAGATACTCTCCACCTCGATCTGATTGAAGTATCTTAATGGTTTTTCCAAGTTGGTTTTCCACTTCGTTTTGAAACTCTTTGAACTTTTCAAAAGTTTCATGCTTGTGTTTCATAAGATACACATAAGCGTATCGACTATAATCGTCGATAAAAGAAACGAAGTATCTTTCATGGTTTCTAGACATAGTTCTGAAAGGTCCACACACATTAGTATGTATGAGTCCTAACAGATCTTTTGCTCACTTTTATGAGTGAAGGAGTCCTTGGCGAGTTTTCCAGCTAAGAAAGATTCACAATCATCAAAAGAGTCCGGTCTTGTGGATTCAAGAATCCCTTCGGATTGGAGTCTTTTAACTTGCCTTGCTTTTGTGACCAAGTTGGCAATGCTATAGAGATGTATCATTGATGCCAAATCTGATACGTTTTGAAAGATTATATACGTTATTATTAGTTTGAACATCAATCTCATAAATACCATTTCGAGGTCTAGCCTCAAAATAAAAAATATCGTTTATGTAAGGAGAAATAGCCATGCCATTAAAAACGTACTTAAAAACTTGTTCAAACAACAATGAAACTGAAATGATGTTTCTGGTCAAGCCAGGAGCATACAAATAATTATTCAAAGGAAAAACTAGGCCAGATAGACAAGTAAAATGGAATACTGGAGTTGCCAGATACTCTCTTCCCATCTCCAACAATGATGAGTTCCATGCTGCCTTTATTCAGTTTTCTCCACTTCTCAGGCACCTGCAAGACCTTTACAATGTGGAAACCACATCCGGTATCAAATACCCATGTGTTGCTAGAGACAGTGAAAAGTTCAATAACGTATACAGAAATAGCTCGAGAAGAGCCTTCACCATTGGCTTTCTTCGTCTTGATCTCAACAAGGTATTCGGGATAGTTGCGCATCCAGTGCCCCATCTTGTTGCATTTTTAGCACTGGCGCTCCTCGAAGGGCGGCGGTGGTGGCTTTGCAACTTTCTTGATAGTGTTGGTGGCAAACTTGGCAGAAACAGTAACCTTCTTCTTGCCTTTACCCTTATAACCACGGTTCTTGGGTTTAGGCTTCTTGACACCAGCAGATCAGATCATCAGAAGTTGATTGGTCCTAGAAGGAATGTTCGTCTCAGCTGTTTTGAGCATGTTATGAAGCTCTGACACTGTCTTCACCCAGGCATTCATGTTGAAATTCATTACGAACTGGTCGTAAGAGCTTGGGAGAGAGTTTATGATGAAATCCGCTGCCATCGCATCAGGCAGGGAATAATCAAGTTTTTTGAGTTGATCGATGTGCCTCTTCATCTTTAGGACAACCGCACTTACCGGAGACCCCTCTACCATCTTGCAGCTAATGAGTTGTTTCATTGTGTCAAAGTGTTCTTGAGGGGCTTGTTTCTAAAACATGCCCTTGAGTTGCTCAAGCATCTCATAGGCACCAAAGTCTTCCAAGCCTTTAGCAAGCTTAGAAGTCATGGTGGCTAGCATAACGTAGGAGACATCAGCCGAGTCATTCTTATGCTTCTCAAGAACTTTTCGAGCAGTGGCTATGTTGTTTTCAGGCTCCGTTGGAACATGTCCATCGAGAACATACAGGCGCTTTGCCAATGTGAGAACGAGTCTCAAGTTGCGGTGCCATCGATTAAGTTGGTGCCATTCAGTTTATCCTTCTCAAGGATAGACTTATGGGCAGTGGGTGAGTTTTCGTTAGACTGCATCTGATTAATAAAGCAAAAGTAAATTAAATTAGTATTTTCGACGTTGTAATCCTATTATTAATGACCCAATAACATTAATAAAATAGAAACATGAGAATCTGGCTTCTATTTATTAAAGGCAGCTGTTGCACACAGCATTAATAAGTGGTTAGACAGACTGACAACGATTGCCAATTGTGAATAGAGCACAACTCTCGGTTATGAGGCCTATTAAGACAACGATGACCTAAATAGATATGTTTAGCCTCATCTATGCACACTTTAAGTCTCCAGACAGCTGTAGCACGTAACTGGAGAGTAAAGTAATAGTTGTCTTAGTACAGTTACATGTGAAAGGGCCGGATGTGTCAACGAAACGTTTTCACCTTGATGGGATAGGCTAGAAAACAAGTGCGGTGTTGTAGCTCCAAACACTTGAAATTTCGCAGTATGCGTCAAGTGTGACTTATAGTAGGATTGGCATAAACTATTAGTTTTAAATTGGGATTTATTTTAAATAGAGTAAAAGTCAAATTTTACTGTTTTTATTATCGGGACAAATTGATGAACCATTTCATCTCTCAGGGTATTTAGTTTTAAATAACCTATTAAAACTAACTTTGGCGTGATATGACTAACCAATTTTAAGTTAATAGAAAATCTATTAAGTTATTAGTTTTGGAAATCAAAACGTTTTTTAATTTGCAAAACATAGTTGGTTAATTATTATTTTAAATTTATTTGCTATTAGGTTGGTGATATTATAACCTATTATAAACAACCAAGCAACCACAATAACAAATAATAACATGTAAATCCTTATGGCTAATAAAGGTGATCATTCTCGCTAGAGCCAATTAGCAAGACCGATCGGGTCAATGGGTCACAAGACAAAACAACCACAAGGATGGACTCTTCGTGCATCCCATCCCGTCATCTTGTCCGAACTCCCACTAAATCTAACGACTCCGTGAGCTCGTCCTCGGTTATCTTCGGGTCTTCTTAATTTAATTTGGTCAAATAAAATAAACAAAACTCTAACCAAATCCAAAATTACCCAAAATCAAATCTAGATCAAAAACTTTAACCGATTTAAAGTTTATGATGTATATCCGGTTAAATGAACCGGTATCGACTCGTACGTTGTAACCACGGTGTGTTGGATTTCAACAGTGGTAAAAGAAACGATTGAACAAATAAAACCCGTCTTAATATATTCGTTTAGATAAATATTAAGCACATTAATAAGTTAACGAATAAAACACAGCAGAAATAAACGACACGGAACCAAAACCCGAACGAGGATCCTGTTACAATCAATACGAGTACGAAAACAACACAACCACATAGAGAATGAAATAGAGGTTATACCTCGGTTATACACAACCGGGTGAGACAACGAGGGATAACGAAACGGAGATAGATCATGACACAACAAGGTCCTCAACAACTTCCGGTGGTGGAAGCAGTTCACGGCGGCGGCGGACAGATCCGGTGACGGCATAACACAGCGGCAGCGGGTGTTTCGTGACGGATAGAAGCCTAACAGAAGTAGAACAGTAGCAGATCAGCTGCAAAAACACGGAAGGACTGCAAACGCAGCTACCGGAAAACCGGGACTGCCGGATTAGTAGGTCGCCGAAAATTGGGGCAGCCAAATTTACAGTCGCCGAAAAAACAGGGCTGGCGCCGGCAGGGAGGAGGCGGTGGTCAAGGTGGTGTTCAAGATGGGACAGCAACAACATCATCCAATCAACACAGCAGCTATGGCTGCCGGAAAGTCGCGACGGCCAGAGGCGGCGGCACCGGAGTAAGTGGCAGAGGCCGGAGGTGGCTGGTGGGGGCGGCTGTAGATGATGGTGGCTAGGGTTTATAGTTAGTGATAAGGTTAAAGTATATGATAATAAAGTATATGATAACTAAACCATAAAGCCTTTAATCACCAATAACCTTGTTTAATTGTGTCTAGCCCAGTTAACAATTTAAGTGGGCTCAGTGTTCGTTATTCTGGGTGTAACTCTTACCGGGTCATAATCCCAGGTTGACTTGACCCGAACCGACCATATTTTCCAACATTTAATCGCCCCCAACCTTGTCACACTCAAAGTTGAAAGTTTCGTGCCTATTGCAATTCATGTTGAAACTCCCATGTTAACTCACATTCATCTTAGCATTGATCACCTTAAACACACGTGCGCATTCACAATAAAAAGGTTTGAGAATTTGAAAACACTTTCGTTGAACATTGGCTCCTCCATACTTTAAGAATTCCCAATCACGGAAACAATGGAAACTCTGACATTGTATTTAAAACTGAACCTAGCAAAGGTGTTCACAGTTTTCCTAAACGTGAGTTCTCTGTGTAGGTCCCTGCTTGACCGGATCTAACAACACAACAACTATTACTAGTTATCTTGGATCAACCTCTACACTAGTTAGCGGAAATAACTAGTTAGGACCGAGATCTCGGATCTTGGTTGGTGGTTTATTGATTTAGATATATACACGTATAGTTTTTTTCGATACTAACTAACAAATATCTGCATATATATTTATATATTTATATATATATATATATATATATATATTGCTTATATGATAATACAATTTATAATTATTATATAACAAAATATTACTATCATAAGATCACAATAATCTACACAAATATTTTAATTTGCTTCAAAGTCTCATAAATAAATAATAAACGGGTTTCACATAAACCGTCTTAAAAACCAGTTTAAAGGAACATGGCTTGGATCCGAATTGCAGGATTGTATAAGTGTGCTCTCTTCTAAACCATTAAAACCGAACCGAATGGTTTGGAACCGATCCAATTCTCTCATCTTATAAAACGGATTCAACTCAGTACCCGATTTGTTATTTATAGGCTTTCGATTGGGTTGGGCCCTATCTTGTGGAGGCCCACAGACAATATAAAACAGAATATTGCATGGCATAAATATATCATCATGGGGTTTTTCAACATCTTCTTCCTGTCCCAAAATCTTCATGGACAAACTCCCTGATTTCAAGAGTTGTTTTTCATTGATATTTTTTTTCATATGATTTACATTGAAGGAAAGACAATATATACAATTTTACATATGATCATATATGGAAGTTGCAAGCTGTTGGGGGCTGTAATTGTGGGTTTAATTTGGGAGATGATGTGATTATAAAAAACTGATCCCCTAAATTTCTCTTTACCACCAATTCTTCTAACACTCCCCCTCAAGCTGAATAATAGGATTTCCGAAATTCAGCTTGGATAAGCAGTTGGTAAAGATTTTTTCATTGACGGCTTTGGTCAGGACATCTGCTAATTGATCTTCAGACCGAACAAATGGTAATTCAATAATTTTTGCTTCTAATTTCTCTTTTATAAAATGTCGATCCACTTCCACATGCTTTGTCTGGTCATGTTGAACGGGGTTTTCTGATATTTGGATAGCTGCTTTGTTGTCACACAAAACCTTGCTAGCCTCTTCAATGGACATACCAATTTCCTTAAGGAGCTTCTGTATCCACAAAGCTTCGGTTATACCACGAGCTATCCCTCGAAACTCTGCTTCAGCACTGGATAGAGCCACTACCTTCTGCTTCTTACTCCTCCATGTAACAAGATTCTCGCCTACTAGAGTAAAGTAGCCAGAGGTAGACCTTCGATCTCCTCGATCTCCTGCCCAGTCTGCATCTGTATAAACTTGAGTCTTGAGATGCCCGTTTGGTTTAAATAGAACTCCATGTCCAGGTGTTCCCTTCAAATACTTGATTATTCTCCAGACCGCTTCCATATGGGACTCTTGTGGTTGATGCATAAATTGACTTACCACCCCTACAGCATATGCTATATCTGGGCGAGTATGAGATAGGTAGATTAACTTCCCAACTAGCCTTTGATACCTTCCTTTATCTGTTAGCTTAGCTCCTTCTTCCATAAACAGTTTCTGGTTTGCAATCATCGGAGTTTCTGCTGGTTTACAATCAATCATTCCTGTTTCTGCTAGCAAATCAAGGATGTATTTTTTCTGACAAATAAAAATTCCATGTTTTGATCGTAAGACTTCAATTCCGAGGAAATACTTAAGTCTCCCCAAGTCTTTCATTTCAAACTCTGAAGCCAAGTTTGCTTTTAGATTCAGTATTTCTTCTTTGTCATTTCCGGTGATTATCATGTCATCCACGTAAATAATCAAGCAGGTGACAAGTTTTCCTCTTTGTTTTAGGAACAGGGTATGATCCGAGTTGCTTTGCTTATATCCATATGACTTCATGGCCAATGTAAACCTCCCGAACCAGGCTCGAGGTGACTGTTTAAGCCCATACAGTGATTTTTTTGAACAGCATACTTCTCCTTGTTTAAATTTTTTTGAGAAACCTGGAGGAGCTTCCATGTATACTTCTTCTTTGAGTTCTCCATGGAGGAAAGCATTCTTAACATCGAATTGGTGAAGTGGCCACTCTTCGTTTGCTGCTATTGAGAAAAGAACTCGAATGGTGTTAATCTTAGCAACCGGAGAAAAAGTCTCGGAATAATCAATTCCGTATGTTTGCGAATACCCTTTAGCCACCAGTCTGGCTTTGTATCTTTCAATGGTTCCATCTGGCTTGTGTTTTATGGTAAAGACCCAGCGACATCCTACCGCTTTCTTCTCAGGAGGAAGAGTACACCTTTTCCATGTGTCATTTTTCTCTAGGGCATCCGTTTCTGTTTTCATCGCGTCTACCCACTCTTTTGATTCAAGGGCTTCTTCAAGTGTGGTTGGGATGACTTCGGAGTACAGAGATGTCTCGAACTCTTTAGATTCTTTCTCAAGATTTCCTACCGCAATATGTGCCATAGGATATCTCGAGCCCTTGGGTTCTTTTTCTGGGGTATACCGTTTTGGGGGAACACCTCTGTTTACTCTGGGAGGCAAAGTATATCTTTCGACATTTGGTTCTTCATTGATCAAGCTGGGTGATTCATCTTGGGTCTGACTGGGTGGTTCATCTTGTTCACCGCTAGTTGTCTCAGATATCAGGTTGGCGGGTGTATGATCGTTGGCGTGGGCACTGTTAGTTGATTCATCATGAGTTGTGGGAGGTGACTCAGTTGTGGGAGGTGACTCATCCAGATTGTTGTGAACCTTTTCTTCTTCTTCTTCAGATAACCAGGCAGATTGTAACCAACTCAGCGTGTCACAATGTTCCCTCTCCCCCTGACTGCTGTGTTGGGAGTAATAGTATTCTGCTTCGAGGAAGTCACAGTTCATGGTCGTATGCATGTGTTTTGTTTTTGGGTTATAGCAACGGTATCCTTTTTGGTTAATACCATACCCGACAAAAACACATTTTTCTGCACACGGGGCAAGTTTGTTTCTGTTGGCCTTTGGTATGTGGACAAACACGGAGCAACCAAACACACGAGGTTCAAGGTTTGGTGGTGGAGTAATTTTTGCGAGCTCCGATAGGGTTTCCATGGGAGTTTTTAGTCGGAGAATTTTGGTAGGGAGACGGTTAATAAGGTAAATTGCGGTAGCAACCGCTTAGGCCAATAATACGTTGGTACTTGAGACTCAATCAATAATGCTCGAGTAATTTCTAGCACAATTCTATTTTTTCGTTCTATCACTCCATTTTGTTCTGGGGTGTGTGCACATGATGTTTGATGAATCATTCCCTTGGTTTCAAGGAATTGCTTCATGCGTGTATTGACAAATTCACCACCATTGTCAGAGCGGAGAATTTGGATCTCCCTTTTAAATTGGGTTTTGACCATCTCATAAAAAATTTCAAATTTACTTACCACCTCAGATTTGTTTTTTAAAAAATAAACCCAAGTCATTCTCGTGCAATCGTCCACAAACAAAACAAAGAAACGATAACTTTGCCCTCCAATAGTTGGAGCAGGGCCCCAAACATCAGAGTGTATTAAACTGAATGGTAAATCAACTCTAGTATTGTTAGGCTTGTACGTTTGCCTATGACTCTTTGCAAGAACACATGTATCACATTTGAAAGCATGTTTTGAAGAAAACAACTTGGGAAATAAAATGTGCAAGTACCCTGTAGAGGGGTGTCCTAATCTTCTGTGCCATAACCAAGCTTCCCGGTTTGCAGTTCCATGAGCAAGCATTACTGTACCGGATTGGGTCACCTCGTCCACGTAATATAGCCCTTGTCGCTCAGTGCCACGCCCAATGATCATGCCCGTCCTGATATCCTGTAATATGCAAAACGTTGGGTGCATTAGGACAGTACAATTGAGTTCCTTTGTCACATGACTTATTGACAAAAGCTTATGTGACAATGTTGGGATATAAAGACAATTCGATAATCTCAAGGTTTGAGAGATTTCAATAGTTCCTCCATATTTAACCTCCATTTTTTCACCGTTTGCAGTTTGAATTTGATTTTTTTTAGGTTTCGTGCGTGAAACCAAATCTGAAAAATCATATGTCATTGTGTCAGTAGCACCGCAATCAAATATCCAACATTCATTTTTTTTCAAGAGAATTCCCTACTATTTTTGCATTTCCCATTTCAAGGGGGGTGTTTTCTGTATTTGTTTTTTTCTGAGGGTGTCTTCTGGAAAGTTAAAGGATAAAAAAGAGGGGTCTGAGAGTTTCCCCTCAAACCCGATACCTGTCAGCCCTTCTTCTCCCTGTTCCGCCGTTGCAACACCGCCAAAGCCATACCCGCCATCATTGCTGCCGGTTGCGCCGGTAGCACCTTCAGTGTTGCCCGTAGCCACGGCAGCTTTTCCTTTCTCCGACGTGGTATTCTTAGCCCCCTTTTTGTGACCATCGTTCCACCACTCGGGGTATCCAACAATCTTAAAGCACTCTTCTTTGGTGTGTTTAAGCATACCACAGTGGGAGCATTGTAGATGGCTTTTATCTGGTTTGGCGTTTGGTGGTCGCCGGGAGCCCTTCGAAATCAAACCGGACCCGTTAGGGTTTTCCGATCCGGAGGCTACGAGCCCCGCCGCAACACCCATTTGTTCTGTGTTCTGGTTTGTGCCCAAGATGTTTTGATGGGCTTCTTCCTTTCGAACCAAAGCATATGCTTCTTCAACGGAAGGAAGAGTCTCTAATCGGAGTAATTCCCTTTTTATGGGCTCGTACTTCCGATCAAGGGCACTTAAAAATTGAAATAATTTTGTATCTGACCTGAGTTTGGTATAGATTTTAATGTCTTCGGGGCACTTCATCGGATTTGGATCGATCCGGTCGATCTCGCCCCATATTCCTTGTAGCGCGATCCACATATTTTCGAGCGACAAGTCATTCTGCTTGATTCCATTGGCCTTGACGTGAAGATTGTAGGTTTGGAGTTTATCCTTGCCGCTACTATACGTGACGGCAAGAGCATCCCATAATATTTTGGCAGTGGGAAACTCGGTGAGGTTGCTTGCCAAAGTAGGTTCGATGTTCTGTATGAGCCACGAGAACACGATTAGATCGTCTTGTTCCCATTGCTCATATGTCTCATCTGTTGGGTCCGGGGAATTTGAGGTAAGATGTTTCAACAAGTTTTTTGATTTTCCACCGATGGCTACTCGAATCATTCGAGACCATAAGGCATAGTTTTGGCTGTTGAGTTTCAAGTTGATCTGAAGGCTATCAGAAAGTTTTGGGTTTTGTGGTGAATGGTTAAGGCCATTCTTAAGGAGATTGGCTAATTGGATTGAAAGGTCTGAACCATGGCTACCGTCTTCGGACATGGCAGCCTGGTTTGGTTTTGAAGATGGGTTTGTAGATGATGAGCAGGTTGTTCCTAGAATCAGAAACACTGCTCTGATACCATGATTTCAAGAGTTGTTTTTCATTGATATTTTTTTTCATATGATTTACATTGAAGGAAAGACAATATATACAATTTTACATATGATCATATATGGAAGTTGCAAGCTGTTGGGGGCTGTAATTGTGGGTTTAATTTGGGAGATGATGTGATTATAAAAAACCGATCCCCTAAATTTCTCTTTACCACCAATTCTTCTAACACTCCCTGACTCACTGCTTCTCGATATACTGAGCCGACTCGATGACTCAGCTGACGTTGCTCGCTGCCGAGTCGCTTCCAAGGCTTTCCATGCTGTGTTTCCAGGCCTTCGATCAGTTCGTCTTAGTTTCAGAAACATCAATTTAAGGTATTGGGGTTCGGATTCTTTCAACAAGATTTTTCTGGATCTTATTTTAAAACTGGAAACTGTTGAATCGGTGAGTATGGGCATATTTCATGATCAAGTCTACACCCACGAGGCGTGGCTACCTAGGGTTTCCCGATCGTTGAAATCACTGTCCATGTCTGGTATTAATTGTTCATGGCGTTCTGGACCGAATGTTTTGCTGCCAATTTCTGTGTATTGTAAGTACATGTTTTGTTCAAATCTGTTTGAAACAATATATATTATCATGATTAGTTATCGCATGATTGTTAATTTAATTTCCTTTGATACATGCAGGTCATAATCTTGTCAGCTTAAAGCTGAGCAGTGTATGTATGTCTATGCCCAATTTGAATCCAATTTCAATGCTAACAAGTTTCACACTTGAATCAATGTACTTAAATGACGAAGACCTAAATGAGTTGAATAAGTGTTTCCCTAATCTTCAAGTTCTTAATATGGTATATGTTAAAGGGCTTAAAGATCCCAAGATCCACCATCTCAACCTCCAAGCCTGCCATTGGGATGCATATAATGATTATCCGTTATCTTTGACTCTAATCACCCCCAACCTCATCACACTCAAAATTGGCGGTTACGATCATGTTGCAATTCATGTTGAAGCTCCAATGTTATCTCACTTTCATCTTAGACTTACCATCATTGATCAATCAGATGCATTATTCACCTTCACAAAGTTTGAGAATTTAAAAACACTTTGGTTGGAGTCTCTCTGTATTGGCTCCTTACTTTCGGAGTTCCCAATCACAAACACAGTAGAAACTCTGACATTGTATTCGCCGCCCAAGGAACCAGAAGACGCCCATGATTCGAAACGAATCACCCTAGCCAAGGTGTTCATGGTTTTCCCAAATGTGAGTTCTCTATGTATTAGTTCAGGCGCTTGGTCAAGATTAGAAGCTTGTATGAACCCAGAAGGTTGTGAGACTGTGGATGGGAGCAACCGACTGAAAACATTTTCTGCCTATCTGTTGTTAGTTGACTCGTTGTTGACTTTCTCATCTGTTGCTTGTGTTTTGGACCAATGTGTCAGCTTGTCAGAGGTCTCGTTGCTCATCCATAGTGATGTTAGTGTTACTAAATCTGAAAGTTTCAAGTCTAAGTGCATGGCTCGTTGGCCGGGTTTGAAGTGGAGATGGGGAATATGGAATGAACATAGGGAAGATTCATGGATAACGGATGGTATATCTAATAAACACCACAGATCATCTAAGAAACACAGACTATGTTTTATCAATTAAAACAATTGTGATTGATTATGTATGAAAACACGGGAAACTTATAACCTTCACGACTTGCATTGTTTTGTCTGGTTTTTATAATTAATTAATGTGTAAAATAGGATAATAGTTAAAGACTCAGTTTATTGAATAATTATCTAGTTTTTTATATATCTTATCTTATGTGGCTGTGAAGAAGAAGATTCAGAATTTTGTGCATATTTCCTGTTACTTGACATTGCATTGAAATTTTTTATTTGTTGCTTATGTTGGTAGTAATGTCTATTGAAGTAAAGATAGATGGTTATAAAAAGTCATACCGGTTAGCGCTCAGCTAGAGTATGTAGTCTGGTCCACTGGTTTACAACTTTCATAATTTCGTTCACTGGACGAAAACCGTCCAGACCAAATTTCATTGGAATGTGATTCTTCGTTTACCATAACCTTAGAACGGATATGAGTTTTTCATCATCAAAGCTATTACACTTCATTTTCGAAATGCACAAATGGTTTTGCCAAATTTCGAATGCATATGATTTTACCCATGTCTGTTTCTTGACTTCACTCTTGATTCTCGTATGAACACTGAGTCAAATTATTATCTTCAAGGGTCTATTTAATTAATCCCATAGTTAATATGATTAATAAATATAAATCAGTAACAAAACAAAACTTCCAGAAAACATGGGTTCAACTCGGAGCATTGTAGTTTCCGGCTGAGATAATGCTCAAAGGGCTTCAACGATTGGCTTCAAATTGGTTGATAAAATGACATGGCCGTTCGGTTCCAAAGACCCAATATCTTTATGTCTGGCATTTCTGGTCCGGTCTTGGGTCTTCATGACTTTTACGATGGTTAAGTGACCTTCATACGTATTATTCTCTAATTCCTTTTCTGGTTATAACTAGAGGTGGCAAAATGGTCTTGACGAGCAGGTTGTGTTGACCCGTCCAAACACATTTGATCCAAAACTCTTGGGTTAATCATTTTGCTCGCGGATCACACGAGTAACTGCTCAGCAGGTGAACCGGTCATGGGGCGAAGTTGTGGATCAGTTCACGGGTTTAGCAGATTGTTTTATTAGAGATGAATGAGTCAAAAGTCGTGGCTTGTTTATCCGGTCATGGAGTATATAAGTTCCTTTCCTTTAGGATTAAGTTTGTTTATTTCTCTGCTTAATGTACTTTTGATCAATGAATGAATCAGTGACTTCAAGAAGTATGACACAAACCATCTGTAGTCTGTACGTGAATTGTTCTGTGTTCGTGGGACCTGAACCAACAAAAGCAAGTGTTTTTTTTCACTGGTTTAAAATGGATCGGGTCAGGTTGGGTTGACTTGAAACACTTTGTCCTTGTTCTAATTTTTTTTTATTTAGCTTGTCGATTATGATAAAAAGAAACTTATTCAAACAATGATATTATTTGTTGTTAAAATGATTTAAGAGGTTTTTATGCATTAAGATACACTTGGAAAAATAAGTGAAATAAGTGATCCTTTGAGTTTTCCTGGTTATATTGTGTCACCACAATTTGTCGCCCAAAATCACTCATTTTCTCGCCCCAGTACGCACGGCCTAAGTTTTAAAGAATCATAAAGGCTTTTAGATGGGGTTGAACCTTATTTGTAAGGCCAATTTTAGTGACTTTCAATATCAAATTACAAAACCCTTTAAATATATTATGGTCAAGTTAATAATTGAAGTGGCGAGAAATCCGGACACGAAACGAGAGCTTCGGGACGCGCGTTTAACTTCAACGGGATAAGGCTTCTAGAATTTTTATCTTTTACTATATATTGAAGTCTTGTGTATTATGTATGTGTGTGTTTGTAAGGTGTAAATCATCCACCCAAGTGGAGCTTACCTTGGGTGGGTCGGTTCTTGTTTAATATATCAAATCTTTTAATCGACAACGAGATCGTTCACTTATCCATATTATCTTTATATTTTCTTTTGTTCGGTCGTTTGATTTACCACACCCGTCTCGAAACTTTATCAAGAGAAAAACCGTCCGAGTGGTTGTTTTGGGACCTACACTATTGGGTGGAGGCCCACAAAATAAGAAAAAAAGAATAATGCATGGAATCAATTAAAGTTGTTATCTATTTTGTAAAATGCATAACATACGTAAGATATTATAAAAAGAGAAAAAAAATTAACCACAAAACATATACCATGAGTTTAATGTGAGTATGATTCAAGACTACCTCTCTTTGGAACTATTTCTCGCCTTCTTTGGAATTAGTTGGAAGAATTCTAACAGCAACTGCTACAACTGTCGTCATATGAGCTTTACAAAATGGACCAAAAGCCCACTAGCCTATCAAACAAGTGAAATTGTAGGTTGCTTTCTGTATATCTATGTTTAATCTTGAATAGAAAAACAAAAGATAATGGTAAAAAGTAAAAAAATAATAAAAGGTGTTGCAATTGAATTAAACTTAAGTCAAAGAAACAAAGGTGTTACCATCAAATCTGGTTCATCAATGGAAAGTGCATACCAATCATTAAGAATTAGCCGATTTTGCTCTAATATCCCTCTAGAGCGCTCTCTCTCTCTCTTGATTTTTACATCAATATGTTCAATAAACCCTAAATTCAAATCATAATTAGCAATTAACAAAGATAGTTAAAAATTCATTCTTTAGTAAATTGGATTTGGCCCCGAGAACCTACCAGAAACCACCGGCCAATTCCCATTTTCTCTCAGAATCTTATCTTTCACTCTCTGGAGTTTCTCTCTCTTTAACCATCTTTGACGGGAAAGAATATGGTATAAATCCAACCGTTGGTGGATCTAGAATTTACCGATTTTGTACTTGAAAAAACAACATTTTAGAAATGGAGGGAAGATGAAATCAAACCTGAAATCTTCTTAACCGTTAAATCAAACCTTAGAAGTTATAAGCACCACTTAAATAACACCTTCAAATCAACCCATTGAACACCTGCTTCTTGATTTACGAGAGAGAGAATAAACTTGTGAGTTTTGAATTTCAAATCCCTGATTGGGATGCTTTTAAGAGAATTAGGTTTTTTTTTTTTTTTTTTGAATTTTGAATATAGATGGGAGGATACACGGGATATGCTGATTTTTGGAGCATATACATTACAAACTTGTACACTGAGTATTAAGGGGGTGTTTGGCCTAGCTTTTTTAATTAAGCTTATAGTTTTTTTAGCTTTTTTTTACAAAATAAGCTTAACTTGGTGTTTGGCTTAACTTTTTAAGTTTATGCTTATTAGCTTATATAAGCTCATTTAAAGAAGCTTATATGAAGATGTTTTTTAGCTTATTTGATAGAAGCTTATTTGTTTAAGGGTGTAAATTACTCATTTGTCCTCAAATGGTAGTGGATTAGTAATTATTACTTTAACAAATTAAAGAATATTGGATTTAACAACTTATTAAGGCACATAATTAACTTATAAAATATAAGCTAATCCAAACACTTAAAAAAGCTTATCAAATAATAGAAAAAAAGCTATAAGCTAATTTTATATATAAGCATAAGCTTAAAAATAAAAGCTAGGCCAAACACCCCCTAAAAGTGGAAAAACTGTTACTTTTAAGTGTTTTTTGTTAAATGGATGTTTTGCCTTTTCTATATGTATTATAATATAGTATAGATATAAATATAGATAATATATAGATATCACACATATGATAATAATAATAATAATAAATACAAAACAAACACCGGAGCCAATAACCCATCCCCCCCCCCCCTCCTTTGGCCCTTTTATCATGCGGGTTCTCCAATTTGTCGCCCAAAATCGCCCGTTTCCTCGCACTAGTACGCATGGCCTAAATTTTAAAGAAATATAAAGGCATTGGATGGGGTTGGACCCTATTGGGTGGAGGCCCACAAAATTATAAAACAGAATAATGCATGGCATCATCTATCGTAGAGTTTTTTTATAGCCTTCATCTTCTTCCTTAGCTGAATACATAAAAACTTCGGATTAATTAATTGTTACCATGGACAAACTCCACCACTCGCTGCTTCTCCATATACTGAGTTTACTCGATAACTCAGCTGATGTTGCTAGATGCCGAGTGGCTTCCAAGGCTTTCAATGATGTGTTTCCAGGCCTTCGATCCATTCATCTTCGATGCATTGACATCAATTCAAGGTCTAGGTATTCGGATTCTGTCAACAAGATTATTCGTGGTATTATTTTGAAGTTGGAAAGTGTTGATTCTGTGAGTATCAACTTCTATGGCCTCATAGGCGGCGATTACCATGATTACATCCTCGCCAGTTTTAAGGCCTGGCTGCCTATGGTTTCCGGATCGTTGAAATCATTGTCGGTACTGTCTGGTCATTTTTCTGATCATGTTTCTATATACAGGGAAATTGAGTCGAATGCTTTGCCAATGATTTCTGCGTATTGTAAGTTCATGTTGTTATTTTATAGTAATAACCGAACTTGATTGTTTTAGTTGACTTCAATTAATTAAGGCATTTTGATGCAGGTCATAATCTTGTTAACTTAAAACTGGAGGGTGTAATGATGTATGTGAAGAATTCGAATCCAATGCCAATGCTAACAAGTTTGACACTTAAATCAATGGATTTATATGACCAACACCTAAACATGTGGAATAAGTGTTTCCCTAATCTACAAGTTCTTAACATGGTAGATGTTAGAGGCCTTAAAGATCCCAAGATCCAGTTTCTCAACCTCAAAGCCTGCCATTTGAATGCATATATTAATAATCTATCATCTTTGACTCTAATCACCCCAAACCTCATCACACTCAAAATTGTATGTTACACGTTTGATGCAATTTATGTTGAAGCTCCCATGTTATCTCACTTCCATCTTAAAATTTTTGCCCTTGAACCCAAACGCATTTTCAAAGTCAAAAGGTTTGAGAATTTGAAAACTCTTTCATTAAACTCTTTCTATACCGGCTCCTTACTTTCAAAGTTCCCAATAAAAAATACAGTAGAAACCGTGACATTGTATTCGCAACCCAAGGCACCAGGAGAGACCCTGGATTTAGAATTGTGCCTAGGGAAGGTGTTTAAGGTTTTCCCAAATGTGAGTTCTCTATGTGTTAATGCGTATGCATGGTCGGGATTTGAAGCTTGTTTCAACAAAGAAGGCTCGGAGATTTTGGATGGGAGGAACCGACTGAAAACAATTTGTGCCCATGTGTTGTTAGACGACCCATCGTTGACTTTCTTGTATGTTGCTTGTGTGTTGGACCAATGTGTCGGCTTGTCAGAGTTCTCGTTTCTCATCCATAGTGATGTTAGTGTTACTGAATTTAGAAGTTTCATGTCTAAGTGCATGGCTCGTTGGCCTGATTTGAAGTGGAGATGGGGAAGATATACAAACGATTGTTGGATAACCGATGGTATATCTAATTAAACATCACAAATCATCTTAGAAGCGCAATTGTGATGAGGTATAAGATCCGTCATAAATCTTTTTAAACTATAATATTGATTTAGACTTTCAGCATTTTTAGTATATGTTATGGGCTCGTGTGTTCTTATGAATTATAATGGATATGAAGAAGATGGCTCTAAAAATAAAACTTTATGAGAATATATGAGTTTTATTGCATTATTACTATTGTTATCATCATGTTTATACTGAGCACTTTTGAAATGCCTTCCAAATGCCTTCACATATATTGGAATATGCATATGGGGTTTTCTATTTCTAAACAGCCCATTAAGATTTAGCCCGTTATAAAACCGAAGAAACCGAAGCATGGCCATTGGAGCTTGGAACCACCAACATTAAGTAAGAATAGGCTTATAAAAAGTTTAAAATGTTGAGCTAATTTTAAAAATGTAAATGCACTTCATTCAGCCTTTAACATATAAACTTGCATACACGGAAACAAATACAACTAATAAAAATTGTTGTGAGTAGGTTATGTGCCAATTAATTTATAAGCAAATGATGTAGTAGACTTGATTTTAAAGGCGAGAAACGCACCAAGACGACTATAAGTGTAAGTCGAGGCGCAAAGCATAAAAGCCATCATTTTTCATACGCGAGGCATAAGGTGCTTATATCATTATTTTCTTAATCATGCAATTTAGAAGGTTTTATGTATTAAATTCACTTTGGAATAATTCAAACCGTTTAACCCATTGGGTATTTCAATCAGATAAACAATAATGTTGGATTTATGGTAGCATGTAAAATTTGATGAACAATTTCAGTTTCTGCATAAAGCTGAACTTATAATACTTAGAAATCAGAGGAAAGGTATTGGGTTAATGTAAAATGTGATAAGGAATATTAGATATTGAAAGCGATTTCAATGATTGCGAAAGCCTAGGAATTTTATTTATTATCATCGAGTACCTGTCATTGCAAAATCGAACCAAAACCGAAAAAATTGACGAAAATGAAACAAAAAACCAAAACCAAAACCAAACCAAATCAATCGAAATTGAAAAATTGATCAAAACGAAACTACTAAAATTTAAACCGAACAAAAAAGAAATTGAGAAAACGAACAAGAACGACACAAAAAATCAAAAGCGAGTCCGGAACGACCAAAAAGAAACAAAAGAAACCAAAACCCAACCCGTCCCGTGTGAAAACTCATGTTGGCTTATAACCTGAACTGAACCCGTTCTAATCTGTAACCCGTTTCATGCGGAAACCGGTTCCGATCCGAAACCTACCACATTTCCTTAGGACACTAACCCATATCGACCCATTTCTTTGAATTTGTTGACCCATTTTGATCCAAAAATAATAAGATGGAATTTCAAATGACACATTTATTTAAAATCTCAAAACCAAGCCAACCCATTTCATTTTTTAAAACAACCCATTTGACATGGTTTGGGTCAAGATTGCCACCTCTAATTATCATTGAGTCCTGTCAAATTTTGCAGTGGGTCAAAAGTCGGTTTTGTTACTGCTGCATGTGAAGAATGTGAAGCATATTTTGTTCAGCCTAATGTTAGTCAGACTACTTACAACATAAATAAGTCCTATGATGTCCAAACAATCAATAAGATACATTTATATCTGATGTACACTGGTCAAATTTAAGGTTTGGGGAGGTATCAAGTCAACATAAATGGAAAAGTCAAAGGATGCATTGTACTAGGAACAGATTTTTTTGGTCTGATAACTTAACTTGATATGTAGGAATATTAAAATGAACTTTAAGTATAATGAAGCCATTAAAGCTTTATTTTTTTTACTAAGTTACTATCTACAATTTGAATTCATTCATTTTTTATTCTTGGCAGGTGTGTAAAAATGATTTACAGACCATTAAACTATAAATTTACAACATCTATTTGATTTTAGAACCCAATAGGTGTATAACAATACATATTTCTTCATGTTACACCTCAAACTCAATTTCGACTGTACGTGCCTCAATAGTGTAACCCGAAAGCCAAGTTACCTTGCCCGCTCTGATCCGATTAGCAAAATCTGATTAACAGATCATATATCGGGTTGTTATATGGATAGAGTTTCACCAACACAAAACACGAGGAACCCGACCTGAGAAACCCAAACTTGTGAACACAACCTAAATGACACCCTATTATAATCAGATCATATGTTATTTATACTTAACCATTGACTGATGGTTACTAATTACTTATACTGCAATTGTTACAAAAGAAGAAAACACAATAATGTGCTAAAAACAACCCAGAGATGCAGTAGGTACATGCATACAAATTACCAACTGAAAGCTATAACTATTTTACTTTTCATATCATATGAATATTGTTTTATATTTAAATACGAAACATCATTTTAGTTAACCGAATACAAACAACTTTTACTAATTCTACTTTTCACATAGGAATTTCTTTCATTCATAATGTTTCTCATAGTGCATCTCTTGCTTGGGTACTTCGACTGATTGTGAATATAACTTTCGAGTTCATTAAACTTGGTAAACAAAAGAATTTATTTATTTGTTTGTACTAAGGTTTGGAATTTGGATCACTATAGTGAAAGGGCCTAGCGTTATTTGTTACACGGCTGGACTGATGATATGCTTGACTGGCCCTGGTACATGTGAATGCTTATACAACTCTTGTAAACCGAGTAATTGGCCATTTTCCTTAACGAGAATTGCATAATTATCTCGATAGCTATAATAAAATGTTATCCAATTCTTCTTGATGTTGCAAATTGAGTTGAAGCTGATGCAAATGTAAGTTAGGTTTCATTTGTCGGGTTTATATAGTTTCTCAATACAAGTTTCCATTATAATTAAGACATATATTCTCATAATCAAGTCTGATATTCGGAGCTATCATCTTCATAAATCCATTATAATTCATAAGAACAAGCGAGCCATAACATAAACTAAAAATGCCAAAACGTCCACATAAATATAAACGTTTAAAAATGATATATGATGGATCTTACCTCATCACATTTGCGCTTCTAAGATGGTTTGTGATGTTTAATTAGAAATACCACCTGGAATCCAAGACCGTCTTTCCCATCTCCACTTTAACCCAGGCCAACGAGCCATGCACTTAGACTTGAAAGTTTGAGATGTATCATAACTAACATTATAAGATAGACCGAATGAGACCTCTAACAAGTTGACACATTGGTCCAACACACGAGCAATACACATAAAAGTCAACAATGGGTCAGCTAACATCAGATACGCATATATTGTTTTCAATCCTTTCCTCCCATCGAAAATCTCCCAACTTTCTGGCTTCGAACAAGCTTCTAATTTTGACCAGCCACCCGAAATAAGGCTCAGAGAACTCACGTTGGGGAAAACTGTGAACACCTTCGCTAGGGTCAGTTTTGAATCAGCTCTTGCTGTGTTGGTCCGCGTACACAATGCTAGAGTTTCTACTGTTTTTGTGATTGGGAATTCTGAAAGTAAGGAGCCAATGCAGGAAGTGTCCAGCGAGAGTGTTTTCAAATTCTCAAACTTTTTGATTGTGAACGTCTCTGCGGGTTTAAAATTGTAAATCGTAAGATCAAAGTAAGATAACACGGGAGCTTCAACATGAATCGCAGGGGGCATGATGCATGTAATTATGAGTGTGACGAGGCTGGGGGTGATCAGCGTCAAAGAATCTAGTGAATCACTAAACATGAGGCAATCGAAGGCTTGGAGGTCGGGAAGGTGGAGGTTAAGATCTTTAAACTCTCTACTAACAGTCAACTTAAGAACTTGAAGATTCGGGAAACACTGATTCAACTGATCGTTTAGGTGTTTGTCATCTACATCCACGTCTATTAGTTTAAGTGCCAAACTTGTGAGCTTTGGCATCGGGTGCAAATTTTGCATAGAAAAATGTCCATACTCGAGCTTTAAGTTAACAAGATTATGACCTGGAATCAAAATTTCTTAATTAAATTGGCCAAAACAGCTAACAATATATATTTGAAGCATTGAATGAACAAGATACAATATTACTAGAAGATATAATTGAACATGAGCTTACAATACGCAGAAATCAGCAGCAAAGCATTCAACTTAGGTTTCGTATCTATACACATTAAAGAAACACTTGAAGACATTGAAAGTGATTTCAAGGATCCAGAAACCCTAGGCAACCAGGCCATAACAAAACCCTCGTCTCTGAAAATGGAATCATCGGCGTTGATACTCACCGATTCAACGGTTTCCAACATTAAAATAAAATCCAAAAAAATCTTCCTGGAAGAAAATTTGGGATCCCAATACATTTATTTGATGTATCTGTGATCAATATTAATGGATCGATGGCCTGGAAACACAGCATTGAAAGCCTTGGAGACGACTCGGCAACGAGCAACCTCAGCTGAGCTTTTGAGTCGGCTCAGTATTTGGAGAAGCAGCGAGTCATGGAGTTTGTCCATGAAAACAATATATATTAATTATTAAAAACCCTACGACGTTACGATATATATATATGCTATGCATTATCTTTTGCAGTTCTATGGGCCTCCACCTGACAGGCTGACAGAAATAAAACGATGCATGAATAAAAAGTTAGATTTTTTTTATTTTTAAGTCAAAAGATACTTATATTGATTTGATGGTCATTAAACTCAAAACGATTACAATAAAATGGCAGAATAAAGGGCAACAGGCTGCGCCACAACCCTTTTTGAATAGCAAAGCAAACGGTTGATTACTTCAGGCAATAATCATCATTTGACTGCTGAGGATCCTCCTCGTCTTCAGATGAAGTGAAATATGTTTCGTAGTTTGACTCATCATCCGGTTTACCATCTTCTAATGGTTCGACAACCTAATGCTTTTCTAGTACAACCTGTGGAGGCGGTATTGGAATCGAAAAAATGTTATCATGTAGTTATTTGGATTGTTTGTGTAGGTCCCAAAACGACCACGAACGGATTTTGCACTTGGTTTTAATAAAGTTTAACAGACAACGAGATCGTTCATATACATCTTATCTTCGTATTTATATTTATGTTTGGTCGTTTGATTTACTGCATCCGACTCTTATCTGGCCCGTCTCCTTGTCCCGTCTTGTGGACCTTCCCATCCGGACCCTTGGCCACAACCGTGCCATTTTTTTTTTGGACTTCATCGAAACACAAGCGTTATGAATGCCCTTTATGAGTGGTTTATCGCTTAATAGGCACGGTTTTGTGGTGTTAAAATCACTTTCAACGTCAAATCTTTGTGTGTCTCTTGGCAACGACCATCAAATGTGATGATTTTGGCAACGACCATCGAATGTAATTAAAAATTTTGTATTTTCAGTCTTTTTAGGATGTGCCTTCATCTTCATCTTTCTTATCTCAATTTTCATCTTGCATCCATTTTCATGTTATATTGATTTCTAGACTTTAGTGTTCCATTTCCGGCAAGGCCAACCCAACCTTGATACATATGAACCGAAATAATTTTGGAAACCACGTAGTTAGTGTGAGATGTGAGAACAAAAACCCCGGTTGGGCAGCGAATATGGTTTGGACTTAATTAGATCTGTTTATTGGGTGAGTGGTGGCCAGTGATAATATGAAATTCCAATATAAAACACCGATATAAATAAATGCATGCCATATATTGTATCTTAGTGTTTTTATAGTGAGTCGCCAAAATTTGTTTTCATGGACAAACTCCATGACTCTCTGCTTGTCCATATACTGAATCGACTCGATGACTCAGCTGACGTTGCACGCTGCCAAGTCGCTTCCAAGGCTTTCAATACTGTGTTTCCGGGCCTTCAATCGATCAATCTTAACATCAATTTAAGCTTTTGGGATTCGAATTCTCTCAAGAAGGTATTTCTGGATCTTATTCTGAAACTGGAGACTGTCGAGTCAGTCAGTATCGACAATGTTTTGCTGCTGATTTCTGCATATTGTAAGTACATGTTTATAGTTTCTGGTTATGTATAATATATATTCTCAACCACAAAATCACTACAAACTCTGAAATTGTATTTGGGAAGGAAGGGAATAAGAGACACCCCGGATTCGAATGTGAGCCTAATCAAGGTTTTGAGGCCTTTCCCCAATGTGAGTTCTGAATGCATTAATTCCCATGTGTGTTTGGTCAGAAATAGAAGCTGGTTTCAACTTAAAATAATTGAAATCAATATGTGCTTGTGTTTTGGACAACAGAGGTCTCGTTGCTCATCCGTAGTGATGTTAGTGGTAGTGAACCATCTAAAAGTTTCATGTCTAAGTGCATGGTACATTGGCCGGGTTTGAAGTGGAGATGTGGAATATGGAATTGTAAGGCCCGGTTTTGGTTATTGAGTCTTTCGTATTTGTAATTAGTTTAGTTACGGTTTTAGATTGTTACGTTTATATGTAATGGGCCCGAGGCCTTGTGTAATTGGTGCCTATTGGGCTTATTATTAATGAGATGGGTGTATAACATACTCACATATATAATGTGTGTGTATGGAATACATAAACGAAAAAACCTTTTCACAAAACATTTTGTCCAAGTAAACAAAACTCTCTCAACTCTCTATCCCTTACTTTCAACTTTCGTGTCTTACTCATACACACACAAGATCCGAGATCTCGGTCCGACTAGTTGTTTCCACCAACTAGTTGTGAGGTTGATCCAAGAACGACTAGTACTTAGTTTGTTTTGTTGTTTGATCTGGTTTCGGTACCTACAATTGGTACCAGAGCTTTCGGGCTCGACTAGTTGTAGATCTTGGGTCACAACCTTGGATTTTGGTCTTGTGCGTGAAAGGACGGATTTTTAAAGGAAATAATAGGTTTTCGGTTTTCTTGTGTTCTTGAAATATTCAAGAATATGATGAAGTTTGGGTGAAAAGTTGATATGTTTTGGTGTTTGAAATCTCAAAGAATAGTGTTGGTGTTGATGCATGTGAAAGGTTGTTTCGAAAGATGCAAATGGATGTATTTGTTCACAATAGTGGATTGTGACATCATCACACATAGTCCTCGTAATTTGTTCTTGCAAAAAGGTCCCTTGACCCGAAAGACATATGTTTCTTGCAAAAGTGGAAAGTGACATCAGCGTTTAAGTAAGACAGGAGATTTGTATCAGTCGCAACCACCATCCGACATCATTCGCATACAATTATCAGATTCGAATACATCTGGGAGAATCGATTACATAGCCTCACTCGCTTACACCATATCACTCGCTTACATCTCCATCGCATACATTCTCTCATATCACTCGCATACTTTCTCCATTTCGAATACATCAACCCATTCGATTAAAATCATTCAAATCGAATAGAACTCACCTTCAGATCCAATTGAATCCATCGGTAAATCGAATCGAGCTCACTGTCTCGCAACTCGTCTCCAACCACCATCCACCGCCCGTCTCATATCTCACAACCCACCTGTCTCCCTGGTTCTAGCACTTAGGTTTCGGTGACCGAACAGAATTTGTTGATCTTGTCTAGAGACAAGGTTGTTAGTGGTATCTCAGATCTGGTTTTGTTTTTTTAGGTTGGGTTTGGATGTATTAATTTGGTGATAAAAAAAATAATAACAATAATAATAAAATTTAAAAACAACTTTTATTTGGTATTAACATAAGCAATTTTTGGTGTTAAGAACCATTTACAAGATTTGTGAACAAGGCGATTCTTAAAAGGTTTGACACGGGTCTAACTTGCGGGTTATTTTGAAAATTTAGAATTACTTACTTCGGGTTTTAAAGTTGATAAGATCTTTCTTCGGGACGGTCCAAGAAAAGGTTTTGGGTTTATTTGTCAAAAAAAAATAAAAATAAAAAAAATCTGGATATGAGGGAGAACCGAATGGACATGTTAAAAGAAGAATTCAACAAGTTTAAACATATTCAAGGAGAATCAATTGCCTCTCTCATCAACAGATTTGAGTCACTCGTTACTGAATTGAGTAGTGTCGGTATCATCCCTAGGTTGTCTAAGATCAACATGAAGTTGTTGGATTCACTGCCTTACGCATGGTATAGCAGTGTAATTACCATCAGGGGAACGACAAACCTGGATATCTTAACACTCTCAGAGTTGACTTCTACCATCAAGTCTTGGTGCAGAGAAAATAAAGGTGAGACAAGTGATGCGAGTGTGAGCAGTCAAGCAAGTCCTATCATCCCCGAGTGCGCTGCAAATGGAAGTAGTCAAGCAAACACGTCGTCAAGCTCCACTAATGGGATTCCTACACCTGCCTCTCTCATTCCCGAGGTACACAAACTTTGCTCACAAGCTTTCATAGATAAAGTTCTTCACTATAGAAACCATAATGCTAAAATTCTTGAACAAATTGATAGCATTAGAGTTCAGAATGATGATCTTAAAAAGCCTGCAAAGATTTACACTATCAGAATTAACATTCATGGTAATGATATGGCGGATCTTAGGGAAAAAGTTTCAATTGCTAGAAATTTAGCAAAACGTCATGAAAATCAAGTAGTTGAACTAAACGCAAAAATTGTTAAATTAGAAATTGAATTAACCCAAAAGAAGATTGCCATAGAAAACTTTGAGTTAGCCACCGAAAAGCTGAACAAACTAATTGGGTCACAAATGGAATTAAGATTAAAGACTGGTTTAGGCTATGATAGTTCTGTTGTACCTACACCGTTTAACAATAACTATACTAGCGTTCCTCACCTTGATTTTAATTCTCCTCCTGAGGAAGAAATGGTTTATGGTATTGGTCATGTGCCCATATCAAAGACATTTGTTCCTGCAGCTCCCAAGATTGTTATTTCAGCTAATTCTTCAGTTAATCCTAATAATGATTCATCTTCTATAGCGGGTTGTGTAGAAGAAAAGGGATGTGTGGAAACAAACAAGGGTTGTGGAGATAAAAACGTACTTTTTGATTCATCTATTGTCAACCCTATCTGTAATAATATTGATTCCAAAAACATTTTGAACAATGATGTATTTGATGAGAGTGTTCAAGTTGGCACGACTCTTGAAAATGAAAATGATGTTTCCATTTATGATAGTGACTCTAAAACTATTTTTGATGAAACCATTGTTGATAGAAACGTGCATGAAAAGGTATATGTGAATACTAACTTACCTAGTTGTTCGTCAAATAGTTGTAAAGTTAAGGAAACCAAAGTTAATGAAAATTGTTTTGAAAAGGAAAAGGCAAGTATATCTGGTAAATATGTCCCACCTCATAGAAACAATTTTTATCAATCTACTAATCAATATTATCAACCTCAACTGTACAATCAATTTGATAATAGCTACTATGGTTATTATCCACAAGATTATGTTAACTCTTTCTATACAAATGTTTTTGATGATCGGGGTCACAGATCTGACAACTTGTTTGTTCCCGTACAACCATCTCCTTATTCGCCACAACCCATGTATTATAATTCTGACGGTTTCTATAGGGAAGATAAAAGAAAATTGTGTTTTATGTGTGGTAACCCCTCTCACCTTGCAAGACATTGCAAGAGCTGGCATAAGATGAAAAGAGAAACGAACAGTAGGTTTAATCAATTCCGTTCAAGAGCCAAACCAAGCTCAAGAACAAGAAATGACCAACCTGACAGTTCTGCTAGCGAAATGGATGTGAGATCCATAAATAAAAAGAATGATAAACCTCCTTTTTGGATAACCAAAAAGGAGAGAGCAAAAAGGAATTCAAAGACCGACAAGTCTGAGAATTCATCAAAAAGAAAGCAGAAAAGACATCCAAAGATTGAAAAATCTGAGGATGTCGTTTTAAAACTAAGAAGGAGACAGTCTCGAAAATCTGTTAGAAACAGGAAACCTGTTCATGCATGGAATCCTAAAGATTGTTCTTCTGATTCTGACACGTCCCACAACTTCATAAACAACAACGAGAAAAGGACATTTGACAACCTTGTGGTTGAACCTCCCGAGACAACTAAGTCTCGGGAACCTGTATCTAATTAAACTGCTAATGTGTAGGGTCGGCCAAGACGTTATGTAAATAGTATTTGGTATTTGGATAGTGGTTGTACCCGACACATGACAGGAGACGAATCCTTGCCGTTTGACATTAAACCGTTCGATGGCGGATACGTTTCTTTTGCTGGAGATATGGGTGGAAATATTTCTAAACAAGGTAAAGTGTCAAATGGAGTCCTAACATTTGAAGATGTCAACTTGGTGGAACAACTAAACCACAATCTGCTTAGCATCTCTCAAATCTGAACCGAAAGCTTGTCACAATAGAACGGGTCGATACTGATGACAACTATGCCGACCTGTCTACTAAAGCCTTTGATCGGGCCAGATTTTTGTTTCTCGTTTAGTCACTTGGCATGATCTCTTTTGTACAAAATTAAATTTTAATTTTTTTGTTTTAATTTTTCCTTTTTTTTGTTTTAATTTTATTTTGTTTTATTACATTTTATTTTAATTTTATTTTTTTCTTAAAAGTTGATTTTATCTAAGTTCCTTTTAATTTAGTTTTTTTAGCTTAAATTTTTCTTTTATTTTAAATTTTAAACTTTATTTTTAAATTTGAAACTTTTGTTTTATTTTTATTTTATTTTTAATTTTCTTTTTAATTTGCATTTCATTTTATGTCATATTTCTTTTATCTTTTTATATATAAAATTTTAAATATTTTTCAAATATGTCAAAAGTTTAGAGGGAGAAAATGAGTCTTAACTCACCAAAAAGATTTTACTTTTATTAAAAAAAAATCACTTGACTTCCAAAAATATTTTATATGTTTTTTATTTTAATTAAGAAAATCAGAAAAAGATCTAAAATATATTCTCTTGCTTAGAGGGAGCTCCTGCTTAGAGGGAGTTGGATAATATTAAAATATCATAAAATTTTGAGAAATCGATCCGACCTTTGGAAAGTGATAGGAAATTGTCTTAGGTGATCCTAGCAAATGAAAAGAGTAGATCAAAAGCCAACAAGATCATTGCTTGATGTGTAGATAAACTTAACAAGTGAGTAAATATCATAGTGATATAAACTTAAATATCTGCCTTTGCTAGTGGTTACACTCTTATGAAGCGGTTGCCAACTCCAAATAAGTCATGGAAAAAATCCTAATAGTCAGTCATACACGAGCCCGTTAGTGATTGGTCATAATGAAAATTATTTCTAGCTTTAGCTTCAAATATTAAAAATATCACAAAATTATTGAAAAAGCAGAAAAACTGCAAAATAATCAAAAAGTATTCAAAAATCAACAACAAAAATGTTGATAATTTTATCAAACAAAAAAGGGTATATTAGAATCACGTAACGTGGGGCAAACAAGTAAGTCATAAACACGTTATATGAAGGCATAAGTCAACAAGGCTAGTAAGTCCATGGTTCAACGTTTACATATTGTTTAAAAGAAAAGTTTGCAAAAAGTCTATGAAGCTCAAAATGTTTTGATCAATCATTAGGGGGTCGAAGTCAATTCGGGGTGATACTGATGAACACAAAGTATGCCCGAGGTATGATGGAGTTCGTAACATGTCGGATTAACAGGGGACCACACATGTATTGTGCCTAACTATACCTTAACATATCACAGTGAAATCAAAATACTTGTTAAGCTTAAAGTGGATCAGTATATCTACAATCGACTTTGGGTTCTTGGCATAATAATATCCAAATAGAAGTGTGATCTAGGACACTATAGACAATATGATTCCATGTCGTGATCTTTCTCACCAAAAACAAGTAACATAGAGTTTTATAAATTAATTAATATAATTAGTATAATATTACTATTCTCCTTATCTAAATTTTAAATTTTACTTCATTTTTAAGTTTTTGTTTTATTTTATTTTACATGTTAAAATTAGTTTAACTTGTATTTCTTTTAATTTTATTTTATCTTATGTTATTTTAACTTTTTTTATTTATCTTATTTTAACTTTTATTTTTATTTTTAAATTATATTTTTATTTTGATTTTGATTTTTCATTTTTAAATTATTTTTGAAATTATTTGATTTTATCTTAATTTATTTTATTTCAACTTTATTTTACAATCTTGTTTTTATTATTTTTTTTAATCTTTAAAATTTTAAACTTATTTTCTTTAAGGTTTGTATAAATCTTGTGTCTGTCTTAATTTTTAATTTGAAATTTTTAAATGCTCATTTTAACTTTATTTTTAAGTTTATTTTTAAATTTTATCTTTACTTCTAACTTATTTGATTTTATTTTATTCTTATTTCTTAAGTTATTTTACTTTTGTTTTCATCTTTGTAATTATTTTAAAACTTCTTTAAATTTTGTATAAATTTTATTTTTGTCTAAGAGGTTTCATTTTCTGTTTTAATTTAATTTAAACCTTTTAAAACTTTATTTTACTTTAAACTTATTTTAAAATTTTGATTTTATTTTCTTTTAATTTTAAAATTTTCTTTTAATGTTAAGTATTTAGTCAAAATGGGTTTTGTTTACAACAAGGTCCTCATTGCATTGTTTGTTAAGTATTAACCCGATAAAATATATCTTGAAAAGTGCTTGGATGGAGACGATGATGAGTCAGAAGAGAGAGATGACGAGGATGAGGATGAGTATGATAGCTATGATGATACTCGTGGTGTTGGTAGTGGTAGTGGAATTGGTAGCGTTGAGGCTACCGGAAATAAGACGGCTGATGTTGAGCTGTCAAAGGAGGCTGAGAAAACGAGGGAATCGGAGGCTGCGGTGGAGGCTGAGCTCGCCTCTTTACTTAACTTTTGTTCTTTGCAGGTACCATTCCTTCTGTTCGAGAAAGCCGTGGATGAAAATAATGATGAAAGTGATGATGGCATCAATTATTCTCCCGATTCCGATACACCAGTTAGGGAGAATGCTGAGCCAGCCGTTGATAAGCATGTTGTCACTCATGTTGCTGCACCTGCTCGAAGAAACTCAAGAAAAGGAACTAAATTCTATAGCATGAGCAGGATGGGAAGCATGTGAACGAGGTCGAAGTTTCTTCACGACTTCATTACATGGGAATTCGACAACGAATACGACGAAGTTATCATACATTGCACTCGCAATCATGAGCTCACGTTCTTTGATGAGCTTGAACTGGATGGACTTGGACTCCACAACCTGATGAAACTTGTGGAGTCGCCTCTTTACACAATCGAAGATGTCTGTCATAACAACACGGACACCATCGTTGGAAAGTTCAACAAGTTTGCTAGATTACTTGTTGAAAAGAAGCCCTTTGAAGATGATCCAGATGGTGTATTTGACTATGAGTCCAAATGCGAGTGGTGAGAAGGAAATAATACAAATACCAAAAGACTAGAGGGAGATTGTAAGGCCCGGTTTTGGTTATTGAGTCTTTCGTATTTGTAATTAGTTTAGTTACGGCTTTAGATTGTTACGTTTATATGTAATGGGCCCGAGGCCTTGTGTAATTGGTGCCTATTGGGCTTATTATTAATGAGATGGGTGTATAACATACTCACATATATAATGTGTGTGTATGGAATACACAAACAAAAAAACCTTTTCACAAAACATTTTGTCCAAGTAAACAAAAAACTCTCTAACCCTTACTTTCAACTTTCGTGTCTTACTCATACACACACAAGATCCGAGATCTCGGTCCGACTAGTTGTTTCCGCCAACTAGTTGTGAGGTTAATCCAAGAACGACTAGTACTTAGTTTGTTTTATTGTTTGATCCGGTTTCGGGACCTACAAGAATGAACATAGGGAAGATTCATGGATAAACACCACGGATCATCTAAGAAACACAATCTTTGTTTATTGAATTAAAACAACTAGCACTTAATCAAAGTATACAGTCTGGTCTTCTGGTTTACAACTTAATTTCATAATTTTTGTTGCTTCTGTGTGGATTGTGATTTGCGAGACGATATGATTTAAAATCACAATGGACCACTGAAGTGAATAAGAAGTCGTACCAGTTATGGCTTAATCAAAGTATACAGTCTGGTCTTCTGGTTTACAACTTAATTTCATAATTTTTGTCACGTGAAGAAAACCGACCGACCAAATTTCTTGAAAACCTGATTCTTCATTTACCATAATCCTAAAGCCGAGATGAGTTTTTCATCATCAAAGCTATTACACTTACCTTTCGAAATTCATGAATGGTTTTGCCAAATTTTGAATGCGTATGATTTTACCCATGCCTGTTTCTTACTTTTCAAAATAGTCAACTAGCATAGAAGTCAACGTTGACCACCAGAGTGCCAAATGTGGCAAAAAAAATAGTCAAAATTGGTCATAAAGTCAACAGTAACCCAAAATCCCCTGTCTAAAAAAGTCAACTCTTGTCAAATTTTACAAAATTCATTCAAATGCATCCAAAAGACAGTATTACGCTCCTTAATAGGCAAAATCATCACTTTGTAGTCTTATTGCTCCTTAATAGGCAAAATCATCATTTTATAGTCTTACATACTTTATAACTTATAAGTTTATAATCTCATCAAGGACGACAATAATATAAACATTAGCTCCGGGCCAAAAAGGAACACGAGCAACAGTATGGGTTGAGTTGGTTCAACTCAAAAACAGCAGTACATGCAACTGAAAGCTATAACTATTAAGGGGATCATGAATATTGTTTTGCCACATCTATATTTAAATACGAAACATCATTTAGTTAACTGAATACAAACAACTTTTACATCAAAATTTCTTTCATTCATAATATTTCTCATAGTGCATCTCTTGCTTGCGTGATCGACTGATTGTGAATATAACTTTTCGAGTTCCTTAAACTTGGTAAACAAAAGAATTTATTTATTTGTTTGTACTAAGGTTTGGAATTTGGATCACTATAGTGAAAGGGCCTAGCGTCATTTGTTACACGGCTGGACTGATGATATGTTTGACTGGCCCTGGTACATGTGAATGCTGATACAACAACTCTTGTAAACCGAGTAATTGGCCATTTTCCTTAATGAGAATTGCATAGTTATCTCGATAGCTATAATAAAATGTTATCCCGGTCTTCTTGATGTTGCAAATTGAATTGAAGTTGATGCAAATGTAAATAGTTTCTCAATACAAGTTTCCTCGCATTCGAAAATCTGTTTCTGATTGAAAAAAGTCACCCTTCGTGAATCAAACAGCCAGTTCAAATAAGTTTAAGCATGACTACAATAACTATAACGAAAAAAAAAATAAAAAACCTCATACATTCTCATAATAAGTCTGATATCTGGAGCTATCATCTTCATATATCCATTATAATTCATAAAAACACACAAGCCATAACATATATTAAAAATGCCAAAAAGTCCACATTATGATATATGATGGACCTTACCTCATCACACTTGCGCTTCTAAGATGATTTGTGATGCTTAATTAGAAATACCACCTATAATCCATGAATCATTCACTTTTTCACCATCTTCCCCATGTCCACTTTAACCCGGGCCAACGAGTCATGCACTGAGACATGAAACTTTGAGATGTAGGAGTATAACTAACATTACTCTGGATGAGCAACGAGACCTCTGACAAGCTGACGCATTGGTCCAACACATGAGCAATATACGAGAAGGTCAACGACGGGTCAACTAACATTTGATACGCACATATTATTTTTATTCCTTTCCTGCCATCCAAAATCTCCCAATCTTCTAGGTCCAAATTACAGGCTTCTAATTCCGACCAACTACTTGGGCCAATGTGTAGAGAACTCACGTTCGGGAAAGCTGTGAACACCTTTGTTAGGGCAAGTTTCGAATCTGGAGTGTGTCCTATTGGCTCTCCTCTCGAACACAATGTCAGAGTTTCTAGTGTTTTTGTGATTGGGAATTTTAAAAGTAAGGGGCCAATATTGGAAGAGTTGAGTGAAAGTGTTTTCAAATTCTCAAACTTGTTGACTGTGACTGTGATTGTGTCTGTGGCTTCATGGGCGGAAATGATAAGATCTAAGTGACATAACATGGGAGCTTTAGCATGAATTTCAGGGAGCTTGTGACATTCAACTTTGAGTGTGATGAGGTTGGGGGTGATCAGCGTCAAAGAATATGGCGAACCATAAAATACGACCCAATGGAAGGTTTGGAGGTTGAGAAGGTGGAGCTTAAGATCATTAAGACCACTTACATAGTCCAAGTTAAGAACTTGAAGATTAGGAAAACACTTATTTAACTGATCGTTTAGGTGTTCGTCATCTTCATCTATCTTTATACATTCAAGTGTCAAACTTTTTAGTATTGGCATTGGATGTAAATTTTGCATAGATAAATATCCAAACGTGAGCTTTAAGTTAACAAGATTATGACCTGGAAGCAAAATTTCTTAATTAGTTAAAAAAATCAAGTTAAATTGAACAAAACAACTAACAATATACTCCCTCCGTCCTGGTCAAAGTGTCTTAGTTTGAAAAATACAAAGTTTAAGGTAGATTAAATTATTGTTTTCTTTGCTTACCAAATGATAATAATGCCTTTGAAAATTGGTCCATCAATATTGTTTATTAATGTTAGTTGTGTGTTTAAGGGTAAACTTGAAAATTATATAATAAATTTTGAAACTGGACATATGTAATGAGTCAAATAAAAAAGAAAATGTAGACACTTTTAATGGGACGGAGGAAGTATATTGTTCTATGAAACATTGAATGAACGAGATACAATATTACTAGAAGATATAAATAAACATGAGCTTACAATACGCAGAAATCAGCAGCAAAACATTCGATTTATGTTGCCTATTTAAAAAAATTGAAGGAACACATGCATACATTGAAAGTGATTTCAAGGATCCGGAAACCCTAGGCAACCAGGCCTTAATGAAATCTTCGTCTCTGAAAATGGAATCATCGGCTTTGATACTCACCGATTCAATGGTTTCCAATGTTAAAATAAAATCGAAAAGAATCTTCCTGAAAGAATTGGGATCCCTAGACCTTGAATGGATGTTTCTGTGATCAAGATTAATGGATCGTAGGCCCGGAAACACAGAATTAAAAGCCTTGGAAGCGAATCGGCAACGAGCAACGTCAGCTGAGTTATCGAGTCGACTCAGTATTTGGAGAAGCAGTGAGTCAGGGAGTTTGTCCATGGAAAGAGAGAAAGAGAGAGATCTTTAAACTTAAAATCGTCAGCACAGGTAGAAGATAAAGCATATATAAAACCCTACGATAATATATATGCCATGCATTCTGTTTTGTGGTTCTATGGGCCTCAACCTGATAGGGTCCAACCCAACCGAAAGCCTTTTAGCTCAAGTGGTGCAAAAATATAGCTCTACGTCAAAATCAGTTCGGGTTGAAATCGGCCAGTTTGTTATATGAAAAATAATCGGTATGGCAGGGTCAATCCACAAGGTGGAGGTGACCTATGAGGTCGGCTGGTACGCTGTGAATATTATTGAGTGAAAAAAAACAGGGTTATCGTAGTGCAGTTATATAGAGAAGAAGAACGGAGGCAACTCAAGAGAAATCAATCAATCAATCAAGCCCTGTATATTGATCCCACTGCATAGCACGCTATTGGTAGGGTCAGGGGAGGGTAGGATGTAGGCAAGTCTTTCCTCTATCTGTGAGAATAGAGGGGCTGCTTCCAAAGAGACCCCCGACTCAAAAGAAAGTAGGAGCTAAAAAAAAGAAACTAATGAATTAAAATTGGTATTTATATTTAACTATATTAAATAATGTGTCAAGTTGGTGGTTTTTAGAAATAAGTTGTGGAAGACATCTTCTCAACGACATGGTGGGTGTTATGGAATTTGTAGGTCCCGACACTGGATCTAACATGTTCTTGAATCAATCTCCTTGTAAGCTAGCGGAAATCACTCACAAGTAAACCGAGATAGTGGTAGGGATGGCAATAAAAACCCGAACATGATGGGGAAACCAAAACCCGGCATAAATGGGATGGGTAATACCCGACCCATTAGGGTTTGGGACGAGTTTTGAAATTTTTCGCAGGTTTGGGATTTCTGATATACCCGATTACCCGATAACATAAACCCATTTACCCGATTATATACCTGATGTACCCGATATAACTTATTATATATGTATATACATACATACTATTTTTCATATATATTATTTGTCGAAACTTGTTTATATCAATTATTTGAGGCATTTTATGTATGATAACCATCTTTGTAATCGAGTAGTTATAATTTGTTAAACCCGGTAGAAACATAGCGAGTTTTGAGCCGGGTATACCCCACGGGTATTTTATCAAAACCCGATAAGAAACCCGAAACCCGATGGGAAAACCCGAAACCTGACGGGTAATTACCCGATTAAAACCCGACGGGTTTGGGATGGACTTTCATAACCGGGTATGGGTTTGGGAATACCCAAACCCATCCCTAGATATCGGATCTTGTTTAGTTTGGTTTACTACCGGTTTTGGTAAGAGATAGTGAAAGTTGATGGGATGTGGATAAGATAATTTGCTAAAGGTTATGTGTGTATGACAGTATGAGTATGCTCCACCTTATATAGGTAAGAGCATACCATGCATCTTTTTATTAAGAACCGACCCAATGGGCTGATAATACATGGCCTCGGGCCCAAAAGTTATTACAGCAAAACGAAAGCTAATGGATTACACCGTGAATAATGCAAAAGACTATAATACAAACATGGCCCTACAATCTTCTCTAGTCTATAGTATTATTTCATCATTATCCGTCGTCAATCGGTCTCAGAGTCTATGCTCTCCTCATTTCGTATAGTTGATTGTCAATAACAAATAAAACAAAGTTGTTCAATTTTTCAACTATCTTGTAAGTATTGGGCTTGCTAACGTCTTTGACTGTGTGCAGAGGATGATTGTACAGTTTCAACATATCATCCTTGTTGAGAACCATGAGCTCATGCTCGTCAAACAAACTGAGGGGATGCGTGCTCTTACACCGGATAACAACCTCTCCGATCTCATTGTTGAAGTCCCAACAAAGAAAGTCTTTGAGCATGTTGGGTGCAAGTGGTTCACCATGATAGATAGCCTGACCCTCCCTCATTTTTTGGCATATTGTATCACCATTCTTTTCTTTTCTTCCCGGTGACTGGATCAACATCGGTTGAGTGCAAGTAATATCTACCCTTCTTTTCGCCATAATCTTCACTTGTAGCTCTTCTAAAAAAGTTCCTATCAAGCTCGGACAGAGAATGCAACTATGTGTGGTGCAAGTAGGTGAGGTCACTGTTTTCCCTTCTTATTGCCCAAGACTCATTTTCGGCATTCCATTTGGCATAAAGAATGAGTGAGTCATCGTGGTACAAAAAATATCTACCACGCATGCTTACACACCTTGAGATCAAGTGCCACTTCTTCTTTCTTGGCAAGCCAGCAGTGTTGGCGGGAAGAGCAACAACAGCATCACTTGAAACAAGGTCACTAGCTTCTTGTTCCGGAGAATCTTGATTTTGATTGGAGATTGTACACCTGCAATTTCATCAACATTAAAAACAGAATAAAAATCTTCTTGTAGTGCAACCTATGTCTCTCTTTTTCTGTTTGCGGGATCACCAGACATGGGTTCATCCCTTGGAGTGTATTTTATGGTGCAGTTTGTTTACCAGAACCATTGCTACTACCAACCCCGCCTTCTCCATCACCACCTCATTATTCTCATCCGAGCCATCATCACCATAATATGGATTTTCATCGTAACTATCCCTTGGCTCGTCTTCTTCATCTTCCCCCTCATCCTTATCGGACTCTTCTTCCTTAGTACTTTCCTCATCATCAACATTCTTAGTGGCCGTTTCTCCAACAAAATTGGAGTAACAACAGGTACAATTGTTGTGCCACTGATACTTGCAAACACAATTATGCCAATCAACACTGGTAACACCAACACCGTCTCCACTACCACTAGCACCAACCCCAATATCAGCCATAGCAATATGAGATTTCTTCATTTTATTACCATCATATTCATCTTCAGAACTCAACCACAAAATATGACATTCAATCTAGCCTTGAGATTTTCCACGTCTTGATCAATCATTTCCCAAATCTTAGTGTCTTCAAGGTATATGTCAGCAATCTCTTGATTCATCTCGATTTGAGCCTCGTTAAGACGACTTTGTGGACGTCTCTACCATAAACCGAAAAATCACCCTAAAAGCTTTCAGGGATGTCTCGTCATATCCTAAAATATTGCCACCATACAACGCTGTAAGGTGGCCGGAGTGTTACACAACCTAAACGTCATGCGGCGGTACGCAAAAGTGCTATAGGGACATGTAAAAGTCTTCTTCTCTTGATCTTCCGCGCGATAGGAATCTGAAGAACCTGAAAAACCATCAAGAAAAAAATAAAACTGCTGAACTGCAAGACGCTTCAACATCCGATCGATAAAGGGCAAGGGAATATGGTCTTTTCAGGTGGCATCGTTAAATCTACGGTAATCAATGCACGCACGCCAACCAGTGACCGTACGTGAAGGAATAAGTTTGTTCTTCTCGTTCATAACAACTGTCATACCCCTTTCTTTGGGGACAACTTGGGTTGGGATCACCCATGGAGAATCTGAAATCGGATATATCACTCCGGCATCCATCAACATATTATAGGATAAAAATGACACAAATTTTTTAAGTAGCAAGTTTCACTCTAGGCTTTAAAACTCTTAGCGTATTGCTATCAACGATTGTTGCGTTTAAGCTACAAAGAGGAATGATAGCATCCTAAAACTTTCGATCCTTTTTTGACAACTTTCAAAGTTGAAGGACCATTGGCTTATTAAGCCAAACTTGAAGTTAAGGGTCTAAACTGGAAACAAGCATGTGACGGCGCCCCGTCACAAGCGTGACTCATCCGTTTAAGATTTTAATGTAAAATTACATTTTTTAAACATTTTAATCGCATGCTATTTCTTTTCTTAATTTTGAAACTACATATGGTTCCCCAAATAAAAATCGATGTAAAATGGCATTGCCTTTTTATTGTATTTGTTTTCTTCTGCAACTCATTTGTTTTTCTTTTTTCTTATTTTGTGTTAGTAAGTCATTATTAATAGAAATATATACATTATCAATGTTAATTAATTTGAAGTTATCTAACATATTGGTGTAGTGGTAAGAGGCATGCCTTACTTTGTTGAGACGCAGATTCGATTTTCACTTATACCAGTTCGAATCAGAGCTTTAATCACGGGTGAAGGGACGAATCAGAGCTTTAATCTAGGAAGAGACGAATCAGAGTTTTAATCCCGGGTTCGAATCCAACAAGGGTGACGGTTTACGGATTTCATCCGTTTCCGGCGCATCAGGAGTACGGTCTTATGGCGGTCGAGGAGTTGACCTTGGACTTATCCTCGAAAGGGTAGATTTACACACGAGATTTTTTTCTGTTAAAAAAATAAAATCTATTATCAATGCTAGAGAAAAGTTAGATATGTCACCTTTTACAATGTCTGTAAGGCCAATTTAAGTGATTTCGTTATCAAATTACGAAACTCGTTAAATATATTATGGTCAAGTTAATAATTTAAGTGAGCGAGAAAACCGGACACGAAACAAGAGCTTCGGGACGCGCGTTTAGCTTCAATGGAAGATCTTCTAGTTTCTTTGTATTATGTTAGGCTATACATATGTCATTTTATAGTCTTTTAGTGTGTGTTGTATGATGTAAATCACCACCCAAGGGGAGCTCACCTTGGATGGGTCGGTTCCTTATTGATATATCCAATTGTCACACCCGGCCCTGAACGGCGGAAACAGCCGGGCGCGCGCGAGTGGGGATTGATAATTAAGCACGGGCCATTGCAAACATTCAAAGTAAGATTTTCATTGCGCATGAAATGTTTAATACAAATACATTACATTGTTTAAAAATTACATAAAAACATCCAAGTATAAAAACTGTTGAAGATTTCCACGCCATATCCCCTTGCGCGGCGGGAACAACTACGCGCATCGAAGGGATAGAACTAAAATCTTCCAAAAAGCTAGTTTTAGATGTTCAGCGTGAGGTGCTCTAAGTGTGACTCCATGCGCTACCTAGTTATCTCCTGAAAGACACGTAAAACATTTGAATCAGTATAAACTGAGTGAGTTCACAAGTTTTAGTAACTTGATAAATCGTATTGCATCATAGTCTTGGCGAAAATCACATTGAAACACATTTCTGATTTCATGTCTAAACATATGCTTGATAAACCGTATGAAAACATAGATCTGACAACATATTTCTGATGGAACCGTTCCGCGGGTTACGCGCGAACGTTTCTGGAAAACGTGCTCGTCCATGCAAAGTGGCGCTGCCACTACGAGCTAAAATAATGTAATACCGTCCCGCGGGTTACGCGTGGACATTTCTGAAAAACCGTGCTCGTCTATGCAAAGAGGCGTTGCCCCTACGAGCTAATCAATAATACCGTCCCGCGGGTTACGCGCGGACGTTGTGCCGGAAAACAAGGCGCTCGTCCATGCAAAGAGGTGCGACCCCTACGAGCGGGCTCAATCCCATAGTACTGCCCCATGACCATACTAGGCACTCGTCCATGCAAAGAGGTGCGACCCCTACGAGTGGGTTGATCAAACCAGCAGTCCCTACCCTTAGAGTTCCAATGGTACAGTGATCACTTACTCGGATTCTGGCGCACATACATCGTAAACCATAGATAACCGTTTGCAGTGCTCATCATGAAACATAATTTAAACACAATCGTTTGCATAACTTGTAAGTATACCATGATAAATCGTAATTTAAGTACGTGTCCCTCGCCCCGAAAACAGTTTAAAAATAGTGAAAATAGTGAAAATAGGGGCTGTGAGACTCACCTGTGGTTTTTGTTAAGGGATTAATCGAGATTCGGGTTTTCTTGGTGTTGGCCTCGGAATTGAAGGTCTAGAATACGATTAAATAACAAGAAGTATATAAGAAATAGGAGAATATAAGGGTTGGAAAGTAGATCTCAAGGTTATAATCTCGGCTTACCTAGTAACAGGAACGGAATTGAAAATCAAACGGATGCTTGGGCGATGATTAGTGCAATTTGCAACTTTAAGAGAGAAGTTTGAAGTGTGTTTTGGGTGATAATTTAGGTTAAATATTTATAGGCAAACTCAAGGGAACACAATCCCTTGCTTTAGGGGATTGTAATCTTTTCATATCTAGGTGTAATGATGATAAAGTATGGAAATTATTATTATTTATTTAAAAGTGGAGGAGTGGATAAAAGATTCTGATTTGATTTGGACAGGACATGCAGGTCTGTGGTTGGTGGGAGTAGGGTGGCTGACAGTTGACTTTTCATGTTACAGTGTGCTTTTTCAGGTGCTTTTGTCAGTTGTACAGTAAAAAGTGGAAATCTCTGAAACACGCTACTGTTTCCTTTTGGGCGGGAATAATCTCCTTACATCTGGAGAATAGACCAAGTGTTCTGCGCGTATAACTTTGTGCGCATAGCTTTCTGCGTGAAGGACATTTCTTTGCTGCGGGTAGGTGCGTAACCTTCTCGCAGTTAGGGACATTGAGTTTCATTTGTAGATTCTCCAGGTGGTCTTGGTATTTCAACATAGTGATCAGTCATGTTGAAGTCAATTCCATCTTGGAGCTTCAGACAAACTAGCTCTCAATGTTCCCGCCATGCGGGGAGGTTAGTTCCCTTTCCGCATGCGCATAAACGTTTTGGGATGCACCCGCCTTAGCATCAGCGGGACGGTCAACCCATTAGACAATATAAAGTTATGGAAACATAAAACCAAAACACTCGCGCATGGCGCATATAACATATGCCCACGCTGGTTCTTAACATGGCGCGCTCGCGCAGGGCGCACATAACATGCCCGCGCTGACTAACATAGCGCGCTCGCGCAGGGCGCACATAACATGCCCTCGCTGACTAACATAGCGCGCATAAAATTCACAATCACCTAATTTATAGGATTGGGAAATTACCGGGTGTCACATTCTCCCCCTGTTAAGAGTATTTCGTCCCGAAATTTAGGAGACGTTGCTGGCAGGAGCCATGCTTTGAAAGAGGTATGGGTATTTCTGGCGCATTTGATCTTCTCTTTCCCAAGTGAATTCAGGCCCACGCCTTGAGTTCCATTGAACCTTTACTAACTTGATTCGACTTCTGCGCAACTTTTGTTCTTTCCAATCGGTTACGGCTATAGGCTCTTCTACGAAGTGCAGTTGTTTGTCGATGTGAATCTCTTCCAACGGTAAAATCAACGTTTCGTCAGATAAACACTTTTTGAGGTTGGACACATGAAACGTATCATGAACTCCACTGAGTTCGGCGGGTAAACGGAGTTTATAAGCAACCGGACCGATCCTTTCCAGGATCTCAAATGGTCCAATGTAGCGTGGATTCAACTTTCCTCGCTTGCCGAAACGGGGGACTCCTTTCCATGGAGAGACTTTCAAAAGTACTCTATCCCCTACTTGAAACTCCAACGGTTTCCTTCGCACATCTGCGTAGCTCTTCTGTCTGTCGCGCGCTGTCTTAAGGCGATCCCGTATCTGAAAAATCTTGTCTGTTGTTTCTTGGATCAATTCTGGACCAGTCATTTGCTTGTCACCCACTTCAGCCCAGCACAGTGGGGATCTACACTTGCGCCCATACAAAGCTTCAAACGGCGCAGCCTTGAGGCTTGTGTGATAACTGTTGTTGTATGAAAATTCAACCAATGGGAGATGAGTATCCCAGCTTCCCCCGAAATCGATTGCGCACGCGCGCAACATATCTTCCAATGTCTGGATTGTTCGCTCGCTTTGTCCATCCGTTTGGGGATGATATGCCGTACTCATGTCAAGACGAGTACCTAAAGCCCCTTGTAACGATCTCCAAAACCTTGAGGTGAACCGACTATCTCTGTCAGAAATGATGGACACTGGGACTCCATGTTTTGAAACTACTTCTCGAATATACAATCGGGCTAACCTTTCCATCTTATCGGTTTCCTTAATCGGCAGGAAGTGCGCTGACTTAGTTAGCCGATCTACAATAACCCAGATTGTGTCATAACCCCCAGGTGTCCTTGGCAGTTTGGTGATGAAGTCCATAGAGATTTGTTCCCACTTCCACATGGGAATTTCTGGCTGCTGAAGTAACCTTGACGGCTTCTGGTATTCTGCCTTCACCTTCGAACACGTCAGGCACTTACTGACATACGTCGCGATGGCGCCCTTAAGATTGGGCCACCAATACAGCGTTTTAACATCTTGGTACATCTTGTCTGCGCCAGGATGTATGGAATACCGCGTCTTGTGAGCTTCGTTTAATACTTGCTCGCGTAATCCTCCCTTGAGAGGGACCCATATGCGGTTAGCGAAATATAGATTGCCGTTCTCTTTAAGTTCCAAACTCTTAATCATACCCCCAAGGGATTCGTTTTTAACAAACTCTGGTTTCAAGGCTTCTTGCTGAGCGTCTCGGATGCGAGTAGAGAGCTCTGCGCGAATGGTCAGTTTTAGAGCATTGACTCGTGGCGTTTTTATTCGCTCCTTCCTACTTAGCGCGTCTGCTACCACATTCGCCTTTCCAGGGTGATACTTTATTTCACAATCATAATCATTCAACAATTCAACCCATCTTCGTTGCCTCATGTTTAAATCCTTTTGATCAAATATATGTTGAAGGCTCTTGTGATCCGTAAAGATTATACACTTTGTACCGTAGAGGTAATGGCGCCAAATCTTTAGCGCGAAGACAACCGCTCCAAGTTCCAGATCATGCGTTGTGTAGTTCTTTTCATTGGTCTTGAGTTGGCGCGAGGCATACGCTATGACTTTGTCTCGCTGCATAAGGACACATCCGAGTCCCTGATGTGAAGCGTCGCAGTAAACGACGATGTCATCCGTCCCCTCAGGCAGAGACAAAATTGGCGCACTACATAACTTCTGTTTCAACATTTGAAACGCCGCTTCCTGATTTTCGCCCCAAACAAACTTCTTGTCTTTCTGAGTTAGCGCGGTCAGAGGTAGAGCTATCTTGGAGAAGTTCTCAATGAAGCGTCGATAGTAGCCAGCTAGTCCTAGGAATTGCCTCACCTCAGTTGGGGTTTTTGGCGCTTCCCAGTTTTCGATGGCCTTGACTTTGGAAGGATCAACGTGTATTCCTTTCTCGTTTACAACGTGACCGAGAAAGTGAACTTCTCTAAGCCAAAACTCACACTTGGAAAACTTCGCATACAACTTTTCTTTCCTCAACAATTCCAAAATCAATCTCAGGTGTTGCTCATGCTCGGCCTTGGTCCGAGAGTAAATCAGAATATCATCTATAAACACAATCACAAACTTGTCCAAGTATGGTTTGCACACGCGGTTCATCAGATCCATGAATACAGCCGGCGCATTAGTTAGCCCGAAAGGCATCACTAAGAACTCATAATGGCCGTATCTAGTTCGGAAGGCTGTTTTCGGCACATCTTCCTCATGGACCCTAAGTTGGTGGTATCCTGACCGTAGATCTATCTTCGAATAATAACTGGATCCCTGCAACTGGTCAAATAAGTCGTCAATCCTCGGTAAGGGGTACCGATTCTTGACTGTCAGCTTGTTCAGCTCCCTGTAGTCAATACACATTGCTCAGTCCTTTCGATCGCGCATAACTGCCTACCATTGGCTAGTTCTATAGTATAAGGTGTGTCTAGCCTACTGGTCGCTAAGCCTAGGGAGTCTTTAAACTCAGCGGATATAAAACTTAGGTCAGCTCCAGTATCAAATAAGACAGATGCAAAATGGCCGTTAAGTAAAAACGTACCGGTTACCACGTTCGGCTCTTCTTTTGCTTCGCCCGCGCCGATCACAAAAGCTCTCCCGCGAGCTTGGTTTCCCTTTTGCGGGCAATCCCGACTAAAATGCCCTGGCTTCCCGCATGCGTAGCAGTTGTCGCTCGCTCCAGCTTCTCTGATACGGCAATTCATCGTCTTGTGCCCTGGTCTGCCACATTTGGCGCATTCGATTCTTGCGCATTCACCCTCGTGGTGATACTTGCATTTGCTGCACCATGGGCGAGGCCCGCTGTATCCTTTTCGCGGTGGCTCCGCGGCCTGAATCGCGTAAGTCCTTGCGCTTTCTTGCTTCTTGAACGGTGGCTGCTTGGAGTCGGACCCTCGGTGGTGAGAGTTCCATTTCCTCTTGGAGTCAGAGATTCGCTGCTCGTTTCCGCGCGTAGTCAACATACCCGCACGGACCGTATCCCTTGTAAGGGTGATGGCCCGCGCTACCGCCTCATCAAAGGTTGGAGGTGCTGCGGCGTTGAGCGGAACCCTAACAACAGGAGGTAACCCAAAGATATACCGCTCGATCTTCTTTTCCTCCGTGTTTGCCATGTCTGGCACCAACTGGCAAAGCTCGTTGAACCGGTTGTTGTAGGCGTCGATATCCGTTCCTATCATGGCGTGGTTCCAGAATTCCTGCTGCAGACTCTGAATTTCTGCGCGAGAGCAGAACTTTCTCATCATCATTTCCTTCAGCTCCTCCCAGGTCTTGTGAAGAGCAACTTCTCGCCCCAAGGTCTTCACTTGAAGCTTCCACCAAGACGAAGCTGCCTCTTGGAACATGCAGGTCGCGTAAAGGACCTTCTGGTTCTCACTACATCCGCTAATGGAGAGAACTGTCTCCATCTTGTCAATCCAGTTGTAGAGCCCAATGGCCCCTTCGGTACCCTTGAATGGCCGAGGCCTACAGGCCATAAATGTCTTATAAGAGCACCCTTTGTCCAAGGCTCCTGATTCGGGTTCTGGGGCCTCGTTCTCCTGACGACCCTGACTAGATTCGGCCTTGCTGGCCTCATGTGTTGCGATCGCTTGCGCGATTATTTCCGCGAGTTCCTCGGGTGTCATGGTAATTCCCTTGGCTCTAGTTGGAGGCATTCTCGCTTTAAAAGAGTGAAAATATATCAAACTTAGCGCATGTACTCTGAGCACATAATGTTCTTATCTTTATTCACTAGACACTGTGTGACCCGTGTTCCTAAGTGTGTGTATAGTTTCTTTTGAAAATATTTTCTTTGAAAAATATTTCATGCGATTCCCCAACGGTTATAGTCTAGGTTAAAACTTCTTTTCCTAGTTCGCTATAACCAGTGCTCTGATACCAATCTGTCACACCCGGCCCTGAACGGCGGAAACAGCCGGGCGCGCGCGAGTGGGGATTGATAATTAAGCACGGGCCATTGCAAACATTCAAAGTAAGATTTTCATTGCGCATGAAATGTTTAATACAAATACATTACATTGTTTAAAAATTACATAAAAACATCCAAGTATAAAAACTGTTGAAGATTTCCACGCCATATCCCCTTGCGCGGCGGGAACAACCACGCGCATCGAAGGGATAGAACTAAAATCTTCCAAAAAGCTAGTTTTAGATGTTCAGCGTGAGGTGCTCTAAGTGTGACTCCATGTGCTACCTAGTTATCTCCTGAAAGACACGTAAAACATTTGAATCAGTATAAACTGAGTGAGTTCACAAGTTTTAGTAACTTGATAAATCGTATTGCATCATAGTCTTGGCGAAAATCACATTGAAACACATTTCTGATTTCATGTCTAAACATATGCTTGATAAACCGTATGAAAACATAGATCTGACAACATATTTCTGATGGAACCGTTCCGCGGGTTACGCGCGAACGTTTCTGGAAAACGTGCTCGTCCATGCAAAGTGGCGCTGCCACTACGAGCTAAAATAATGTAATACCGTCCCGCGGGTTACGCGTGGACATTTCTGAAAAACCGTGCTCGTCTATGCAAAGAGGCGTTGCCCCTACGAGCTAATCAATAATACCGTCACGCGGGTTACGCGCGGACGTTGTGCCGGAAAACAAGGCGCTCGTCTATGCAAAGAGGTGCGACCCCTACGAGCGGGCTCAATCCCATAGTACTGCCCCATGACCATACTAGGCACTCGTCCATGCAAAGAGGTGCGACCCCTACGAGTGGGTTGATCAAACCAGCAGTCCCTACCCTTAGAGTTCCAATGGTACAGTGATCACTTACTCGAATTCTGGCGCACATACATCGTAAACCATAGATAACCGTTTGCATTGCTCATCATGAAACATAATTTAAACACAATCGTTTGCATAACTTGTAAGTATACCATGATAAATCGTAATTTAAGTACGTGTCCCTCGCCCCGAAAACAGTTTAAAAATAGTGAAAATAGTGAAAATAGGGGCTGTGAGACTCACCTGTGGTTTTTGTTAAGGGATTAATCGAGATTCGGGTTTTCTTGGTGTTGGCCTCGGAATTGAAGGTCTAGAATACGATTAAATAACAAGAAGTATATAAGAAATAGGAGAATATAAGGGTTGGAAAGTAGATCTCAAGGTTATAATCTCGGCTTACCTAGTAACAGGAACGGAATTGAAAATCAAACGGATGCTTGGGCGATGATTAGTGCAATTTGCAACTTTAAGAGAGAAGTTTGAAGTGTGTTTTGGGTGATAATTTAGGTTACATATTTATAGGCAAACTCAAGGGAACACAATCCCTTGCTTTAGGGGATTGTAATCTTTTCATATCTAGGTGTAATGATGATAAAGTATGGAAATTATTATTATTTATTTAAAAGTGGAGGAGTGGATAAAAGATTCTGATTTGATTTGGACAGGACATGCAGGTCTGTGGTTGGTGGGAGTAGGGTGGCTGACAGTTGACTTTTCATGTTACAGTGTGCTTTTTCAGGTGCTTTTGTCAGTTGTACAGTAAAAAGTGGAAATCTCTGAAACACGCTACTGTTTCCTTTTGGGCGGGAATAATCTCCTTACATCTGGAGAATAGACCAAGTGTTCTGCGCGTATAACTTTGTGCGCATAGCTTTCTGCGTGAAGGACATTTCTTTGCTGCGGGTAGGTGCGTAACCTTCTCGCAGTTAGGGACATTGAGTTTCATTTGTAGATTCTCCAGGTGGTCTTGGTATTTCAACATAGTGATCAGTCATGTTGAAGTCAATTCCATCTTGGAGCTTCAGACAAACTAGCTCTCAATGTTCCCGCCATGCGGGGAGGTTAGTTCCCTTTCCGCATGCGCATAAACGTTTTGGGATGCACCCGACTTAGCATCATGCGGGACGGTCAACCCATTAGACAATATAAAGTTATGGAAACATAAAACCAAAACACTCGCGCATGGCGCATATAACATATGCCCACGCTGGTTCTTAACATGGCGCGCTCGCGCAGGGCGCACATAACATGCCCGCGCTGACTAACATAGCGCGCTCGCGCAGGGCGCACATAACATGCCCGCGCTGACTAACATAGCGCGCTCGCGTAGGGCGCATATAACAAATGCCCGCGCTGATTCTAACATAGCGCGCATAAAATTCACAATCACCTAATTTATAGGATTGGGAAATTACCGGGTGTCACACCAATATTTTAACCGACAACGAGATCGTTCATATCTTATATTTATGTTTATTATTTATGTTCGGTCGTTTGATTTACTACACCCGCCTCGACAATATGTATCAAGTACAAAATTCATTCGAGTGTAGTTTTGGGACCTACAATTGGTATCAGAGCGGGTTGAATCTTTTGATTCAACTTTGCTCTTGTTATTCGGGTTCTATTTCCGCTATTACTCGAACCGAGACGTTAAAACCCGTTGACGTTTTGAAAATAAAGTTTGAAGATCTTGGAAATAAAGTGGAAAATAAGCGTGTTTGAAGCATTCTCCTTGTAGATCTGGATGTTCGGGATTTATACCGATCCGGGCGTTTCAGGAACTGTTTCGGCATACGTCGAAAATTCGGCCAAACACACCAAAAGAGAGAAAGAAAGAAAGGAAAAAGAAAGAACAAGGTGGTCGCGGATGTGCGACAAATGGTGACGTCGCACGGCGGTGGATTTCAACCCGTCACCGTAATCCGGTTTTCCGTTGTTTAAGATGGGGCCGCTAATGTGGTAAGTAGTGGCCGGAGGTGGAAAGAGAGGTCGGCGCCGGCGACGATGATGATATCGGTGAGTTCCGGTAAGGAGATGGTCATCGGCGATAGAGTTTCCGGTGGTTTTGGCTGATGTGGTGTGTGGGTGGCTCCGGTGATGGCTGGGTGATGATGATTAGGAGTGGTGACTGGAAGTGGAGTTAAAAAATATATATATTCCGGCGACGGTAGCCGGAATCGTTTTTCCGGTGGGCGCCGGTGGCTGGAATGACGGCTGGTCTGGTGATGACGGCTGCTGCTTATGCAATATACATTGCATCCTTTTGTGCCATAATATGAAGATGGAGTTAGGTTGGACATGGGCTGATTTTCATGGGCCAGTTTTGTTAGTTTACTAGGCCTGTTTTATTAGTGTTGTGGGCTTGGGTTGCTTGGACAAGAAATGGATTTTATTTTGGGCTACAAATGGTTGGTGAGCCCACTTAATTTATCAATCTTGTAAGGCAAATTATTTGTTATGGGTTTGCTGGATTTTTATGGTGGATAAATTTATTTGGGCTGTGAAATAATTATTGTTCGGGGTTGACTAACTGAACAAAGTCAAATACGTTCGGGTTTTTCGTCATTGTTGGACCGTGTTCAAAGCATATTATTTATGTTATTTTGAAGGCGTTCGAGAATTGGATCCTGAAAACGTGGGCTACAAGCATCCAAGATGCTTATTTATTAAGGTGATAATTTTTTAAACAAGTTGGATTTAATAGGGAATTAAATTGTTTAAGCTCTCAACCTGAAAATGTGGGCTACAAATATCTGGGATACTTATTTATTAGGAGCGAGTTACCTGAATAATTTCATTCACGGAAATAATAAGCTTTGTCATTTGATCGTTGTCCCCGGTAGTTCTTCTGAACCTATATTGCTTGAAGATCCAAGATGGATAAAGAAGCGATAACTCCTTCATGAATGAATTAGGTGGATCATACCTTTAGGAGGTGATTGAAGAGGCTTCAGCTTTATCGGGTTGATTCGTGAAGATGCGAGACATGGTTTAATAAAGTCTTTGATATCATAAGTCAAGGGGGTGATTGTAAGGCCAATTTTAGTGACTTTTGATATCAAATTAAGAAAACCGTTAAATATATTATGGTCAAGTTAATAATTAAAGTGCGCGAGAAAACCGGACACAAAATGAGAGCTTCGGGACGCGAGTTTAGCTTCAACGGGAGTTCTTCTAGTTACTTTGTATTGTGTTAGGCTATAAATATGTCATTTTGTAGTCTTTTAGTGTGTGTTGTATGATGTAAATCACCACCCAGTAGGAGCTCAACTTGGGTGGGTGGGTTTCTTATTAATATATCCAATCTTTTAACCGACTACGAGATCGTTTATAATTTATCTTTATGTTTATTATTTATGTTCTGTCTTTTGATTTACCGCACCAGTCTCAACGATATGTATCAAGTGCAAAATTCGTTCGAGTGGTCGTTTTGGGACCTTCTTACGTTATTTTTAGCTATATTTCACTCACCTAAGAGCATTCCCAGCCTATTTCCTACCATATATCCATATATATCATATAATTACACTAAAAAACTTTGTATTTTCTTTTACTTGTTCAATTAAGTAATACTTTTTATACATTTATCATTATCTTTTCTCTCATTTACTCACAACCACTTTCAGAAAATATTAAAAAATTATACGGTGTGACAGTCAAACCCCAAATTTAACTTTCTCATATAACATTTGTAAGGCCAATTTTAGTGACTTTCGATATCAAATTACGAAACCCGTTAAATATATTATGGTCAAATTAATAATTGAAGTGGCGCGGAATCCGGATACGAGACGAGAGCTTCGGTGCACGAGTTTAGCTTCAACGGGGAGGAGATCTTCTAGTAGATTTGTGTTTGGCTATAATATGGACTTGTATGTCATGTTTAGGTGTGTTTTTCTTAAGGTGTAAATCACCCACCCAATAGGAGCTCACCTTGGGTGGGGTGGATTAGTTTAACGTATTAATCTTTTACCAATAACGAAATCGTTCACTATCCATATTATCTTTATATTTTTATTCGGTCGTTTGATTTACCGCACCACCGATTATCAAGCGCAAAACCGTTCGAGTGGTCGTTTTGGGATCTACAACATTTCTCTTTTTTCTACTCACAACCGCTCATAGTTATACCATATAATTTACAAAACTCCCTCATAAAAACAAACATAGGGAATAGGCTGAGAATGTTCTAAGTAATATTCATTATCCCTTAACTTTCAGTCGGTAACTGATTTGCAAGCATCAAGTGTAACAATTGCAGTATATATAAGCAAAAATGGGTCAGTGGCTAACTAATCTTTTATGAGAAACTAAGGTGACACCACCGTAATACCATCTCATCGCACTATCTACTGCAATATTTATTTTAGAAAATCACATATATAGTAAGTAATGTGAGACTATACATTATTAGTGTACGTAAACATGTCGAGCCAGGTAGAGCTTTGAGCGCGTTAAGCTTGAGCACGAGGTTGACTCTTTTCAGTCTCTATTCAAAATCATTCATTTTTCTTCTTATTCGAAATCAATTTCAATACCTATGAAAATGGTACGTTGGATGAATCATTCCAGAGCGAGAGGTTTATGCCTATAACCTTGGCCGATGGGATACGATATATAAAAAACATTGGATAATTGTTTTAATAAACATATTTTACACATAGAATATATGAAGAAAATAAATAAATAATCAATGAACCTGACTTTCATAATTTGGGATGCACTCCAAAATTGCTCAGTTTAAACATGATGAAATTAATAATGCAATACAACTCGTAAATCTGAAATGGAGCTATCGTCTTCATATATACATTATGATTCATAAGAACACACGAGTCCATAACATAAACTAAAAATGCCAAAAGTCTGCATCAATATATACGTTTAAAAAATCGAATATGATCGATCTTACCTCATCACAACTGCTTTTCTAAGATGATTTGTGACGCTTAATTAGATATTCCGCCGACTATCCAAGAATCATTCATTTTTCACCATATTCCCCATCTCCACTTCAACCCGGGCCAACAAGCCATGCACTGAGACATGAAACTTAGAGAT